>NW_026585644.1:671173-805904 GCF_907164565.1 Psammomys obesus | reverse complement strand
CAACAATGAAAAATAAGGAAATCATGAAATTTGCAGGTAAATGGTGGACCTGGAAAGGATCATCCTGAGTGAGTTGTCCCAGAAGCAAAAAGACACACATGGTATATACTCACTCATATAAACATACAATATAGAATAAACCCACTAAAATCTGTACATCTAAACAAACTAAGCAAAAGAGAGGACCCTAACTAAAATGTTCAATCCCCATCCTGAAAGGCAAAGTGGATGGACATCAGAAGAAAAAGAAAATAGGAAACAAGCTCGGAACCTGCTACAGAGCGTCTCTGAAAGCCAGAAGAAAACAGGAAACAACCTTGAAACCTGCCACAGAGGGCCTCTGAAAGCCTCTGCAATATAGACTGTCAAAGCAGATGCTGAGCCTGATGGCCAACTGATGGGCAGAGTGAATGGAATTCTATGTAAGAAGTGGGAAATAGTAAGAGCTGGAAGGGACGGGAACTCCACAAGGAGAGCAACAGAACAAGATAATTTGAACACAGGGAACTTCCCAGAGACCCATACTCCAACCAAGGACTATTTGTGGAGATGACCTGGAACCCCTGCACAGGTATAGCCCATGGCAGTTCAGTGTCCAAGTGGGTTACATAGTAATGGGAAGAGGGACTGCCTCTGACATAATCTGATTGGCCTGCTCGTTGATCACTTCCTCCTGAGGGGGGAGCAGCCTTATCAGGCCACAGTAGAGGACAATGCAGCCACTTTTGATGAGAACTGATAGACTAAGATCAGAAAGAAGAGGAGAACCTCCCCTATCAGTGGACTTGGGGAGTGGCATGCATGCAGAAAGGGGAGGGAGGGTGGGATCGGGAGGGGCGGAGGGAGGGACTTATGGGGAGATACAAAATAAATAAAGTGTAATTAATAAAAAATTTAAAAAAAAACATGTAAAAAAAATGTTGCTGTATTCCAAAGTTCCATAGTATTTCATGGCCTGGAAAACTGTGTGTGTGTGTGTGTGTGTGTGCACGCGCACATACACACGTGTTCACTTGTGTGTAAATATATGTCTTGTGGTTTTAGAAATTGATTTGTCTTTTCTTTAATCATTTCCTCTCTTCTCTTTTTAAACATATGCAGATATGTCCTCATAAAGTCAGTCATTATTATTATATTCCATCCTGACACTGTGGCCAAAGGGAACAGGAAGAAAAGTTTCAAGTGAAAACAACCATGTTGTTTTGTACTAATTGTACTGGAATCAGAAGTAGAAGTCACCAATCAGGCTCTGTTGACTATTGTGATGTATTTCCAAGGGGTTCAAAGAGATCAGCTTTCGCCACATGAAAATTGAGAAAGTCAGTTGACTTAAAAGTTGATAGATAGATAGATAGATAGATAGATAGATAGATAGATAGATAGATAGATAGATAAAACAAATACAGACTGTGGCAGAGATGAAGGCCCTGAAGATGAGATAGCAGGAAAGGTGACTGTCTTCAATTTTGGTGATTTTTTTTTTCTTCTCCAGTATGTCACACTGAACCTCTTATCTTTAGGATCTATAAGCCACATCTTCCTTTTGGCTTACCATATTTTAACAGGCTCTTTTTCTTTTCATCAAGTCAACTTTTATAAAGTCATTGATTCTTTTTAAGTACAGAAGAAAAAGCAAGGTGCCAAACTTTTTCAGAAAACCTGATTCTGCCTTGTCTTAAAAATTAGTATCTACACAGCATATGTGGTTGTTCCAAAGAGCTGTATGATCTTCAGAAAGGCCTACTCCTGCTGATCCTCCATCTTTACCTTTGAAATATATGTAGAAGACCTCCGTATTTGATGGCATGACAGAACAGACATCCTGAGCAACTCTTTTGAATAAAATAAGATGTCATATCATTTTTAAGTTTTTGCTTTTTGTTTTTGCATTGCTGGGGATAAAATCCAGGGCCTCAAACAAGGCAAGAGCTCAACCAATGAGCTATGCACATGCCAGCTGAGTAATTCATTGTTAAGACATACAAAAGTGCCTTAGAAGGAAGTAACCAGGAAATTGCAACTAAAGGAGTGCCCAGGCTGACTTTTGTCCAGACAGTCCTGAGGAGACCTAATAGGCTAGGGTCAGATAGTAGGGGAGGAGGTCCTCCCCTCTCAGTGGACTAGGAAAGAGACATAAGGGAGAAAGAGGTTGGGAGGGTGGGAGCAAGAGGAGATGAGGGATGGGGGCTACAGCTGGGATACAAAGGGAACAAACTGTAATAAATAATAATAATATTTTTTAAAAGATTACTACAGAAGATGTGGGTCTTGAACTTCAGTTTGGGCATCTGTTTAGGTGAACAAGAATGTGAGAATAATATCAGAGCTCTTCAAGGCAGGGGAGATCTACAAAGTGACCCATGCTACACCAACTGTGCAAAAGTGAATGAAATATCTATCCCTGTTCCACAGACAGGAACAGAAGAGAAACTCACCTGTCTCATCTCAATGGTCTTGGAGTTGATTTAAAAACAAACAAACAAACTTTTTTCCCTGGTAAATAATAACCATCACTGTTTGTGTGATTTTGAAAAGAAATTAAAGAAGAAACTTTATTTTGTGATTCTTGCTTGGTGGCAGCCCGGTGAACTGATAGGTAAGTATAGATCTACTGTGAGGTTTTGGGTTTTTTTGTTTGTTTGTTCTGTTTTGTTTTGTTTTTTTTGAGGGGAGGTGGCTTGACCAGCTAATTAAACAAATACTACCATAATTCAGATAGTAGATTAGATCCAGTACAATTTCTAACTATACAACTAAGCATGTTACCCTAGTGCTTAAAATACTCTTTTGCTTTTCAACATCAAATTTAGTTAATTTCTCCACCACTACTACCCCAAACACACAAAATACCCTAGCTACAAAGTATTTTGTCTCCCAACCCCACAAATCTTACTTGTTCAGGAGTTTTTGCCACTCAAGAGAGAAACTTCCCACATAACCAAGGAATTTATCCCATGGGGCACCTAACAATAAACCAGTGAAAATGGAAGCTATAACTCTGGCTTGGCTATTCAAACAGTCTCATACCGCTGGGAGAACAGGCCAAGGATCAGGGGTAATAAACAAAACCCAGGTAACTCCCTGGAACATCTTCTTTTACCACCATGCTTTGTGGTAAGAACTAATAAAACCAGAGTTCTACATGAGTAAAAAAGTATATCCCTTAACAAACCACCGTTTGCACTAAGCAAAGGGAACAGAAACAGTCAAGAGGAAACCATAAATGTAAGAACTGAAAATTATTTTATTTATTTTCTCTTTGTTGATGATTATCTTCCTTGCTCTTTCTCAGCATCTCCCAACCATATGTTTGGTGATGGCCATTACCCTTGTCATGCAGCCATAAGGTGAAGAGTCAGGATAGAACTGATCACAAGAACACAACATGAGAAATAGGCATCAACTCCTATAATGGTTGCTTTTTGTTGCTTGCCTGCTACAGTGTTGAATCACCTGGAGTCTCAGTGGGGAATTGTCTGGATTAGGTTGGGCTGTGTACAAGCCTGAGAGGGATTTTGTTAATTGAGTTGACTGAGATTCGGTCAGCACAAACTCTGGCCTGAGCCCTGGACTGAGGGAAAGGAGAAAGGAGTTGAGTGCTATCATACATTCATTATTAATTTGTTATCTGTCTTTGACAATGCATGTTTTAACATAGCTCGCTGTTTCAAGTCTCTGGCCTCTACTTCCCTGCAGTGATCAGCTGTAACATAGAACCATGACCATCAGATATCCTTTCTCTCTAAAGTTGCTTTTTTTTTTTCAGCATTGGGGAAAAAAATCCCCCATACCATCATGTATGGATCATGGCACAAGAAGTGATTAAAAGTGTGTATCTCTTTGGGAAAGGTCTAGAGGAACATTTTTGAACTCCTGTGCCAGGATTCCTAAACCTTTTATTAGTCTCCTGTAGCCCGCATGGTCGTCTCGCCAGCAAGAACGCACACGGACACCAGGATTCTTCTGCAGCAAGCGTTTATTCAGCAGTAATGAGAGGAAGACGTAGAGCCCCAAAATGGCACTCCTTTTATACCCTAAATGGTGACGTGTTGGTTCCTGATTGGATGCAGCCATTCAGGCCATCTTACATCACTAAGTGAGCCAATCCCAGGCTCGAATTCAGCTTTAGCGCATGCGCATAGGCAGTTGTTTACGATCTCACACACCGGATGCTGGCGCCATCTTGTAATGGCGTTTGCTTCAGGCTCTTTACAAGCAATGATTTGTGGCTTAATATAGTAGACACTTTGAATATTAAATCTATATTTAATTGGTGTTTGATATCATTGAGACTTCCATTATTTTTATTATAGGCTTATTTTTTTTGTTTCCATAATGTTCTAATCCTACACTCCCTTCTGAATCTCATATATGTACATTTATATATATATATATATATATGAATGTGTATATGAAATTTCTTCCACAAAATTTTAGAAATTTTTTCAACGTATTTTCAGAACAAAATTAACTTTTCTTCTGAATATCATGCACTTATACAGAAATGTATATGAAATATATTCCTGAAAAATTCAGAGATTTAACAATATACTTCTATAACAATAAGGACTTTCCTCAAGTCCTAGATATACCACATAATTTTAATGTTAGTTAAGAGTCTTAATCATGTAATCCCTTGTCAACAATAACAGCTTGTTATTCTTCAGTTTTCAGGTGCAGTCTGTATTCTTTTTCATTTCTGCCGTAGACTTCTTTATGCTGTCATATCCTGCTCATATGTGGTTGTTAGCTTCTCTATATACTTAAATCTGTTTTCCAGATAGCAACCAGGAAAATTCTTGTTTACTTCTATGAAAGTCATGCATGTATATAGTAGGGATGGTCCTATTCTTATGCAAAACTTACAAGAAAACAAACAGAAAACCAAACACCAAACTAGTGTAATTTTTACTCTTGGGTTCAATTTCTATTCCACAAAGGTAGCCACAATCCATGTTTATCAGCCATCTTGTAGTTTTTAGCTTTCTCTTTAGATAACACTCTTATAATGATGATAACAATGCTCTCATTTGCTTTTCTAGTTTTATTTTTGGTTTCAGCTTCTTTGTTTTCAGAAATTATCTTTTGACCTTACACTATAGAACATGACTTTATCGCATGTGTACAACAAACAGAACTCAAGTTATTGGCCAGCATTTTTACTTTCCAACATTATTCTAGTACAATTTTGTAAAAATCAATTCTTACTATTAAATTATTTAAATTTTGTAAAAACTAGTACTATTTGGACCATACCATATATTAATATTTATTTTGTTGTCTTGAACCATTTTATTTGTGGATAAATAAATGCTTATTATTTGCACAAAGCTGTTGAGCAACCCTGACATTGTTCAATTTTCATGACAAACAGCAGATGGACTTTATCTTTGCTCAAAAAAGTATCTGCACAGTCATTGCTTTGGTATCTGCTTTCTCTAGCATCTCAGAAATTCTCTTTCTTGTATTGATGAGCTAGAACTTGGTACCTCAGATATTTTAAACACTTTGTAAGCTTTTGGTTGTTTCTATTTACACTGTAGTCTCAAAACTTCTGTGTTTCCTGATATCCGGGGATATGTGCCATAAAACAGAAAGGCTTTACACAGATTTTCCTCATTTCTATTTCTATCTTCCATTGAGATTATATAAATTGTATGCCCAAATCTCTTTAGATAAAGGTTAGTCAACCACAGTCTTGGCTTTTCTTTTTATCTTTCTTTTTTTAAAATTTTTAAAAATTATTTGTTACAACTTATTCACTTTGTATTCCAGCTGTAGCTCCCTTTCTCATCCCTCCCAAACTCATCCTTCCTCCCTCTTCTCCTCCCTTCTCCTTCCCTAGTCCACTGATAGGGGAGGTCCTCCTCCCCTTCCATCTGACCCTAGTCTATCAAGTCTCATCATGGCTGGCTGCATTGTCTTCCTCTGTAGCCTGGTAAGATTGCTCCCCGTCAGGGGGAGGTGATCAAAGAGTCAGTCACTGAGTTCATGTCAGAGACAGTACCTGTTCCCTTTCTAGGGAACCCACTTGGACACTGAGCTGCCGTAGGCTACATCTGTGCAGGGGTTCTAGGTTAACTACACGAACGGCCCTTGGTTGGAATACCAGTCTCAGAAAAGACCCCTGTGCCCAGAATTTTTGGTTCTGTTGTTCTCCTTGTGGAGCTCCAGTCCCCTACAGGTCTTTCCATTTCCCCTTGTTTCATAAGATTCCCTGCACATAGTGACTTCCCCAATATTAGTTTCCTTTGTGACATGAACATGTTGAGATTTTTTTTCCCCAATCTCTATGTCTTGGGATTTTTATAGAACAATTTCTTTTTCAGTTTGGGTCTCATATTATATAAGAGTAACCAACCCATTGTTCTAGCACATTGCTTGAAAACTGACACCCAAGTATTCAAGGTTTCAATAGAAATCTTTCATTACTACTTTTTTGAGTAAGGGTTCTCTAGAGTAATATATATAATTTAATAGGCTGGATTACAGGCCAGCAGTCCAGCTAATCCAACACTGACTATCTAATAATGAAAAGTCCACGGGTCCAGTAGATGCTCAGTTCACGAGGTTGAATGTCTCAGCTGGACTTCAGTATATGCCAGAGTCCTGAAGAAGTAGACTGTAATGGCAGTGAAGGAATGAACCTTCCAGGGAGAGGGAGGACTAGCAGGCAAAAGAGCAAGCTTCCTTCTTTTATTTTCTTTATATAGGAGGCTTATCAAAGGTATGGCCTAGAGCAAAGCTGGATTTTCCCATCTCAAATTTCAGATTAAAGTTATAGCTTCCCATCTTAATATCAGACTAAAAATTATTTTATTAAGAAAACAGTCCCTCAGTGCGAAGGTTGTGGTGGATAATGAGCCAGCTGGGGCCAGTTGGAACAGCTTGTGTGAGTAGGGTTGTGAGCTGGGTTATTGAAGTAAAAATGTCCAGAAAAATCCATGGTGGTTCTGTGGTGGAGATGAAATGACAGGAATCATTTGGGAATTGATTAAAGAAAAACTTATTCTTCCCCATGAGGTACTGGACCTGCAAATTTATGATGTAGGAGCAGAGAATCATGATGCCACCAATAATCTGGACTCCAAGGATGCTACAGAGGCTATAAAGAAATACAAGTCAGAATCAAGTGTGCTACTATCACCCCCAATGAGAAGAGGGTTGAGGAGTTCAAACTGAAACAAATGTGGAAATCACCAATTGCCACTATTCTGGGGGGCAGTCTTTAGGGTAGCTATTATCTGCAAATATATTAATGGCTGGTTACAGGCTGGGTAAAATCCATCATCATTGGTCATCATGCTTACAAAGACCAATACAGAGCAACTTATTTTTGTTGTTCCCTGGCCTGGAAAAGTAGAGATAACCTGCACACCTAAAGGTGGAAGTCAAAAGGTGACATACACGGTACATAATTTGGAAGAAGGTGGTGCTGTTGCCATGGGCAATATGTACAATATGTACAACCAGGACAAGTCAATTGAAGGTTTGGTACACAGTTCCTTTCAAATGGCTCTGTCAAAGGGTCTTTGTACCTCAGCACCAAAAACATGATTCTGAAGAAGTATGTCAGACGCTTCAAAGACCTCTTTCAGGAGAGCTATTGCAAGCAACACAATATTCCAGTTTGAAGCTCCGAAGATCTGGCATGAGCACAGACTCATGATGACACAGTGGCCCAGGCTGTGAAATTGGAGGAAGCTTCATCTGGGCCTGTAAAAACTATGATGGTGATACACAGTCAGACTCCATGGGCCACAGTCTCCTACAAGAAGAAAAATTAAACTCAAGTTTCCCCTAATGAGAAGTTTGGTATGTAGGACTACATTTTGGAGAAACATAAACTATTAAAATACTGTATTAGTTTTCTTTTCCTCATCTAGTTCAAAACACATATTTTTTTTTCCTTTCTAGTAGTTATAAGTCTAAAATGATCTTCAGTGGGCTAAAATTAAGGGTGTGTGTGTTTGTTTGTTTGTTTGTTTGTTTGTTTGTTTGTTTTGAGATAAAGTCTCACTGTTTAGCCCTGGCTGGCCTCAAACTCAACAAGATTCTCATGCCAAAAATTAAGATATTATTGTCCATTCAACATACTCCTTTTTGTTTGTTTGTTTGTCGGTTTGAGTTGGCTGGAGCTGTAACAGGACTGTCCTAAAAAGCAACAAGGTGGGACCTCAGAGGAGGAAATATGTCACTGGGGGTATGGCTTTGAAGGACATATCTTGTCTTTAAGCCATTTCTCCCCACCCCTGTGCCTCTCTCTACTTGCCAGGGCCATAAAAACACTGGAGCCAACTGACCATAAACTGAAACCCTGGTGACTGAAAGCCCAAATTAACCCTTCTTCCCTCAAACCACTAACCTCATGTGTTTTTCCTAACAACAAATAGACATTCAGAATTGTAATTTTTGCCATTAATATAACACTTTGGATGGACTCAGGATGGTTCTGCTGAGAAACTGCTTGCTTTACAAGCATGAACACCTGAGTTTAATTCCCAAAACCCCCTCGTGGTGGTGTGCACTTGTGAAGTGCAGAAAGGAGGATCTCAGGGGCTTGTTGGCCTTATTAAGATGCAGACCAATGAGACATCTTGTTTCAAAGGAGATGGGCAATGTTCCTGAAGATGACAGCCAAAGCTATCCTCAACACACATCTGCACACACATGGACATATACCACGTGTGTGTGTGTGTGTGTGTGTGTGTGTGTGTATGCGCACAGACATATGTGTGTATCCCACACATAGAAATATACACTCATAAACACTGACGTGCAAAAATAATTATATAATACTATTTTGAGGTCTAAGATTTCAGAATAAAATAAATAATTCCTAAAGTCATTTTGCTTTCATTTTTGAACCAAAATAAAGAAACTGGGCAGCTAACAAGTAAGCAGCGTAGCGCCACCCAGCACAGCCTTCCACAGTGATTGAAACGCCCTCCACTTCTGCTGTCTAGTCAAGAACGACTAGCCATGAGAGCACTCAGGAGCCAGATGTCCCATCTGGTTAATTCTTATTTGAGAACAAAGAAGAGTTGAGTACTTGTACTTTTATGAGCAATAATACCTCTAACTGTGTGATTGCTAAATGTTTCCCACAGGTCATGTGTTGAAGCTTTGGTTGCCAGTTGGGCGACACAATTTGATAGGTTGGACCTAGTTGGTCACTGGACTCGTCCTTTGGATAGTTATACCCTATTTCCGGTCTCTCCCCTCTTCTCACTTCATGTTACTATGAAATAGTTGAGAAGCTCCTCTGCCACATACTTCCACTGTGATGATGCTCTGCCCAAGGATATGAGGCCAAGAAACCATGAGCTAAGTCTACAGAAACCATGAGCCAAAATAAACATTTCCTCTTTTTAAGATGTACACACTTGATATTTTATCAATGAGGACAGTAGCCTTTCCTATGCACCTTGAATAAATTATTAGATCTTTAACTGTGAAAATTAATTCTAATTTTCACAAATAGTCTTGAATTTCATAACAGAAAATACAGTGTCTAGATGTCCTGGTTCCCCTGTGAAATCAGGTCTTTCTTTCTATTTACAGCCCTAGGCTCCTTAAGCTTTCAGATATGGATTATATAACTGTATGTAAAGGGATTGGTGACTCAGAATATGCCATAGACAGAAGCAGGAAGGAAGAGTGGACCTGGGCTATTTATCTCCCTATTTCCTTCCAGCAAGTTTGTACAGACTAGTGATTTTCCTCAATCACAGGCCACAGCTCCTCTCAGCTTGCCCCTCCACATGTGCTGTCTGTCTTCAAATTCTAAAACTCCTCACCACTCTCCTCCCTCCAGCCTAAGAGAGTGATGGCACTATGATCTTCTTAGTTCCTAGGAACCTACTGTGCCTTGTCTCAATTCAAGTACCTCATCCTTATTTTTATTCTGTTTATTACTCAGTTCTAGTATCCTGCCTGTTTTACTTACTGATAAAAATCAGTCAGCATTTTCCTTTTCTAATGCTCCACAATAAGGTTTAAAACTATAAACTGACAAATAAATAGGTTTTATCATAAGCCTTAAAGAGTACCCTAATCAAATGTGCTATGAATTATTGCTGTAGTTATTAGTCATCGCCCAGGAATGAAATTCTACTTAAATTCAAAAGGGAAGTCACAATATTTCTATCGTGAAAAAGCAGGAGGGAAGATCCTTCTACAAAATTAATTATGAAATGTTGACACTGTTCTTATATGGTAATTTAGTCAGACTCCTAGGAACTTGAGTGTTTTCAAATCCAGGTCCCTTAAAAAGAAGATAAATTATCATTGGATTCCCATCAGTCCAGTCCCATTAGGTAAGTATTAATCAAAAAGTAAAGTGGAAACAGAAGTCAGTGTTATTTGTCAAGTACATACACTAGGAAATAAGAGATGTAAAAACTTGTTATATTTTTCTAAGATAATGAGGCTGTGTTCCATTCAAAAACAACTTGAGAGCTCATGGAATCCCAACTGTGCTGTGAGGGACCTTTTCATGCTAGGTAGCATCTGCAGAACCTTTCTTAATATTACAGAATTTCTCTACCCACTTTCATTTTCAAACATCTTGCACATCAATTTGGGTCCCTCTGTGACATCCCCATTGTTCTTATTATAATATTACAAACATGACAATTAAAACATCAATTACTGTTTTTACACAAACATATATATTATATATACATATATAGATAGATATTATAGATACTCTATATCCCTCACATATATACTTATATGTAATTGTATAAAGATCTTTCATTTAGCTGAGAGTACAGTCAAATGTTGCTGATTGGTTAAAGAGATACTTGTTTCTATAACAAACAGACCCCTAAATGTGTTTCAAATTCAGTGGGACTTTATTTCTGGCTGAGAAAGTGAACATATCAGACAGAATGTCTTTCTCGTAGCCATTACATCATTTCTTGTCACAGTCAATTCAGTCTCAGAGGTGTGCTGAACTGTAAGCAAGAGTAGCAAATGAATATAGCTGTGTGCTTGGAAGAATGTGACTGAACAGAGATTTGGGAATAAATGAGAGTCTCTGCCATAGTAGCACTGAATCCTTTTTCTGTCAACATTCCCCAAGTATAACTAGGAAATGGTGGTCAAAGTAATTGCCTCATTTTTTAATGTGAATATTAAAGCAACAAAGGGAAGAAGGGACCTCTGTGACCACTCATGCCTAAGGCTGATGTTAAGGGTTCTGAGCTAGAATGAGGCAAAATCAGCAAAAGTCCAGGCCTATCCTCGAGAGAAGAGCTAAGAAAAATCAGTAGTTGACTTAACTTCAACATTGTGCATAAACATGGCTACTTTCATCACTTTGCCTCCAAACACATTATCATCTAAGAAATGTGTGGGCCTCAACAAGGACATGTATCCTATGATCCAGAGCAAAAAAAGAACATTCACAGCTGGCCCTTACCTCTCAGGCAATGAGCAGGCCTTCTACCAAGAGTTTCACAAAACTACAGTGGTCATTTAAATCATACTTAGTTGGAGTATGAGTCTCTGAAAAGACCCCTGTGTTCAAATTTTTTGGTTCTGTTGCTCTCCTTGTGGAGCTCCTGTCCTCTCCAGATCTTACTATTTTCCACTTCTTTCATAAGATTCCATGCACTCTGCCCAACAGTTGATCACCTCCCCCTGAGGGGGGAGCAGCGTTACCAGGCCACGAAGATGACAATGCAGCCACTCCTGATGAGATCTGATAGACTAGGATCAGAAGGAAGGAGAGGGGACCTCCCCTATCAGTGGACTTGGGGAGGGGCATGCGTGAAGAAGCGGGAGGGAAGGTGGGATTAGGAGGGAAGGAGAGAGGGATTTATGGGGGGATACAAAGTGAAGAAAGAGTAATTAATAAAAGTTAAAAAAAATAAAATAAATCATACTTAATCCTCTAAAAACAAGAAATCCTGCAACCTCGGTAATTTAACATGTACTGAATTTGTTCCTCCTGCATATAAATAAAAGTGGATGTTTCTGGTGATCTGCCAGCTCTCCTCTAAGACAAACTGTTCACTCAGTGCACTGCTTTCCATTTTTAACATACGCTTTCCAAAATCACACAGGAATGTTAGTCTAGCCTAAAGGTGGGAAAGGAAGAAATAGAGAAGGAGTGTTTCTTTCTTAACATTCTCCTTCTGCAAGTTGCACTTGCCATCTCTGTTCACGTCCCATTGTCAAGGCTGCCTACTTCTGCCACACATAGATGTAAGGGAGCAAGAACACGACACGGTAACAGGAAGAACTGGATTCTTATGACAGCCATTTTTTCTGTCACAAACCACTAAAAACAATCTCCAGATTCCACACCTTATTGACTACATTGGTTCTGCTTTCACAAATAATCACTTCTAGTTGGAGCCCTTTAACCTTTAACCTGCCGTTGCTGAGCTTCAGAGGTGTACGAATGCTTTGAAATGTAAGCACACTTGTTCAGGTAGGCCTGCATTGCACTTTTAAAAACTACAAAGTTTCTAAGTGAGATTTTTCAGAGATCTTCAAGACCTTCAAATGCATTTTGAAATCATTTCCATAGTACAGATTTGTCTTAAACTAGTTTTCTTTTTTTAGTCTTCATGTCATAACTCCTAGCCTTTGAACAAAGTCATAAAACTCACTGAGGTTACTTTGAATATATGAGTAGTAAAACTTTTTCTGCATATTCACTGACAACTAAGATTTGCGGGGATCTTGAGGTAGCATTATTCCTAATTCTCTGAGAAAGCGCCAGATTGATTTCCAAAGTGGTTGTACAAGTTTGCATTCCCACCAGCAGTGGAGAAGGGTTCCCCTTTGTCCACATCCTCTCCAACATGCATTGTCACTTGAGTTTTTGATCTTAGCCATTCTGATGGATGTAAGGTGAAATCTCAGGGCTGTTTTGATTTGCATTTCCCTGATGACTAAGGGCCCTGAGTATCTCTTTAAGTGTTTCTCTGCCGTTCGATATTCCGCTATTGAGAACTCTGTTTAGCTCCATACTCCAGTTTTAAATTGGATTACTTGATTTGTTGCTTTGTTCTCTATATATTCTGGATATTAGCCCTCTGTCAGATATAGGGTTGGTGAAGATTCTTTCCCAATCTGTAGGCTGTCTTTTTGTTTTGATGACAGTGTCCTTTGCTTTACAGAAGCTTTTCATTCTCACGAGGTCCCATTTATTGATTGTTGCTCTTAGATCCTGTGCTGTTAGTGTTCTGTTCAGGAAGTTGTCTCCTGTGCCAATGAGTTCAAGGCTGTTCCCCACTTTTTCTTCTAACAGGTTTAGTGTGTCTGATTTTATATTGAGATGTTTGATCCACTCAAGATCCAGCTATACCACTCCTAGGCAAATATCCAAAAGATATATGCTCAAGTATACAACAAGGACATTTGCTCAACCATGTTCATAGCAGCTTTATTTGTAATAGCCAGAACCTGGAAACAACCCAGATACCCCTCAGTTGAGAAATAGACACAGAAATTGTGGTGCATTTACACAATGGAATACTACTCAGCAATTAAAAACAAGTAAATCATGAAATTTACAGGCAAATGGTGGGATCTAGAAAAGATCTTCCTGAGTGAGGTATCCCAGAATCAGAAAGACACACAGGGTATATACTCACTTATAAGTGGATATTAGACATATAATATAGGATAAACTACTAAAATCTGTATACCTTAAGAACCTAATCAAGAAAGAGGACCTTGGGTAAGATGATCAATCCTCATTCAGAAAGGCAAAGAAGATGGACATGGGAAGAATGAGAAAACAAGGAATAGGACAGAAGCCTACCACAGAGGGCCCCTGAGAGAATCTACCCTGCAGGATGTCAAAGAAGATGCTGAGACTCATAGCCAAACTTTGGGCAGAGTGCAGAGAATCTTATGAAAGGAGGGGGAGATAGAAAGATCTGGAAGGGACTGGAGCTCCACAAGGAAAACAACAGAACCAAAATATCTGGACACAGGGATCTTTTCTGAGACTGATACTTCAACCAAGGACCATTCATGGAGATAACCTAGAACCCCTGCACAGATGTAGCCCATGCAGCTCAGTGTCCAAGGTGTTCCCTAGTAATGGGAACAGGGACTGTCTCTGACATGAGCTCAGTGGCTGGCTCTTTGATCACCTTCCCCTCAAGGGGGAGCAGCCTTACCAGGCCACAGAGGAAGACAATGCAGCCAGTCCTGATGAGACCTGATAGACTAGGATCAGATGGAAGGGGAAGAGAACCTCCCCTATCAGTCAGTGGACTGGGGGAGGGGCATGGGTGAAAGAGAGGGAGGGAGGATGAGATTGAGAGGGGAAGAGAGAAGGAGCTACAGGTGGGATACTAAGTGAATAAACTGTAATTAATTTAAAAAAGTAAAAAAATAAAAATAAAAAAGATTTGCAGGGAGATTATTAGGCAGCCTGAGAGTATGAATACATATACATTTAAGACATAAATGTATCATATGTGTGTGTGTGGAGAGAGAGAGAGATCTTTAAGATCTCCACAGAGCCATTGTCCTTTCTCCTTAAGGTACACTTCCTATTAAACTGAGATACCTTATTAATGCTGCCAGGCATAAGCAGCCTCTACTCAGAGTATACCTGGGCTTCCTATAGTCTGTGCCTAGCTCCTAGATTGTTCCTATCAACTTTTATTGTATTCATCAGACCCATTTTCTATTGCATACCTCATCTCATCACTTTCCATTTCATGTATATCTTACCACAATGGGCGAACCAGGCCTGCTAGATCTATGCAGTGTGTACCATGTCTCAGGGCCAGTAATAGCCTGTACATGAATGTATTCATGCCCCACTGTCTGATCTCAACCTATTTGTCTGATTGAAGAATCTATTTTAAATCACACCTCTCTTCAGAACATCACAGAATATTTTTGTGGTTCTATTCTGTTTCTTTTTATTCTCAGCAGTTTTTGTTCCCTCTCTGCTATTTCTTTAGGTTCTTATCTTTCCCCAGTTTTAAAATCTTAATTCCAAGTAGCCAGTGTGTTTATATGCTTTTAAATTAATTTTTATATTAATTACAGTTTATTCACTTTGTATCCCTTCTGTAGCCACCTCCCTCATTCCCTCCCAATCCTACTCTCCCTCTCTCATCTCCTCCATGCCCCTCTCCAAGTCCACTGATAGGGGAGGTCCTCCTCCCTTTCCATCTGATCCTAGGTTATCAGGTCTCATCAGGACTGGCTGCATTGTCCTCCTCTGTGGCTTGAAAAGGCTGCTCCCCCCCCCTTGGGGGAGGTCAAAGAGTCAGCCACTGAGCTCATGTCAGAGACAGTCCCTGTTCCCCTTACTAGGGAACCCACTTGGTTACTGAGCTGTTATGGGCTACATCTGTGCAGGGGTTTTAGGTTATATCCATGAATGGTCCTTGGTTGGAATATCAGTCTCAGAAAAGACCCCTCTGCCCAGATTTTTTGGTTCTGTTGCTCTCCTTGTGGAAGTCCTGTCCATTCCAGGTCTTACTATCTCTACCTTATTTCATAAGATTCCCTGCACTCTGCCCAAAATTTGATTATGAGTCGCAGCATCTGCTTTGATACATTGCTGGGTAGAGTCTTTCAGAGGCCCTCTATGATATTTTTTAAAAAAGCCACTCTGGAAGTCTCCTAGTGATAACAATGCATATATTATTTGACATCAATATTTCAAGTGAGAAACAGCAAGAGAAGAAGATGTGAAACATTCCGGGTCTGTCTGGGATGCCAGGTAAAGCTGCTGCAGCAGAAAGAAGAAAATGTTGGCTGCTATTAGTCTACAGCACTCCTTAGAGCTTTGATCACAATATGCACAGCTGAGTAAGACTGTTAATGACAAACACTCCAAAAAATAATTAACTGCTATATTTGACTTCATGTCTCAGGGAACCCAAGGAACAATATTAGAAATTTGTGTTGAGACTATAAATTATTTTGCAGCAGATGGCACATGACTGTATATCCTAATTCATTACGTGTAATTGTCCCATGTTATGTCTCTCTAAGTCCCTGCTTCTGCTGACATTGTGTGCCTTAGCTGGCATCTAAAAGCAAGTTGAGGATCACCAATATACCATAAGGAAGCAGTTACAACTTCTGAAATGACAGAAAGTTTCTGATCATCAGAACTTCCTGTCTTTAATTTTCCCATTGAGTACCACTTGCATCAGAGTTGGGAGAGGTAGCTGTGTCTGGTAAATCATTTTGCTGAGAAAAACGTTAAAATCTTTCTCTAATTAGTTTTTTCCCCTTGGGGTAAATTGGAAAGCCAAGGATAAGAACCATATGTAAACATCAGTCAGGGACATGAAAGTTTGAATTTCTCTAAAATGTTAAGCAGGAAAAAAAAATATGGTTAAAAGACGCACAAAATTAGTTTCATGGTTTTGTGAGCACGTTAGTTGTTTCTTCTGTCTCTGAATACCATTGCAGACAAGACTAAGGAGAAGAAAGGAAATGTCGTTACCTGTAATAGAGATCAGCGACAGAACTTGGCAAATGAACCCATGACATAATAAACCAACTAAGAATAGATAATACACCTCCTATATAGTGCATGTTTCATAATGACTTCTTATAGTCAATACAGTTGACTGTAACAGACCAGGAGCTCACTATTATTGACAAATCTTCTGAGCCTGTCAATCATTTAGTCCTCTTGGATTTTTCACTCTTTTGGCCAATAAACTTAGTTAATACCTATCTCTTCCTTGGCCTAAGCCCTAAGATTGAGTCTTTCCTTGTCCAGCTACCTCTAGAGACCATTCTTATATGGATACATGACATCCTTGATGGTCCCAGTGTCTTCTTATCTTTCAACTATGGAAATCTGTGTTTTATAATCTACGTTTCCTACATACCTTTCTCAGTACTGCAAAAACTACTACTACCAGTTACAGCTACAATGTATCTATCAATTTCTCAACTTTTGGGTTTCTCTGTTCCATCTGAAAATAGTGAAAACATGTTGAAAAAGTAAAGTTGCTTGTGAACAAGCCTGATAGCCTGAGTTCAGTACTGAGGACCTACACAGTAGAGAGAACCACCTGAGAGACGTTGTTCTATGATCTCCATACACACATTGTGGCACATGCGGGCACATGCACGAATGAGCGCATAAATAAATAAATAAATAAAATTTAAACAAACAAATAAATATACGGATAGATAAACAGATAAATAAATAAAATTGTATTCCCTCGTTGTTATTATTATCTCCTAGCTTTGCTTCCAGTCTAACTACTCCAACTCTTACATATTTCCATATCTCTTCTGTTGGTTCCTAAAGTTGGTTTTTAACTTCATTTCTTCAAGTTGTTCTTTTCTCTAAACGCAGAACTTTTATTCGAATCTCACGTATGTGTTAATGACAGCTAAAACTGCTTCTATAATGCTGCCATGTCTTGAGCTTCAGAGTCAATCAACCCATGTTCTAGAGAGATTCATTTGAATATCAATAGTTACTCCTTGCTCAGTATAAGCAATCTGAAATATAACATCTCTCCCCAGTTTAATAAGGTCTCTGGCTCAATTTTCCTTTTCAATCAGTAGATTTTTGGTGTGACATTGTGTTTTTCGGTAAGAGCTCAGCCATGATCTTAAAAATATTTTCCGAACCTTAATTCCTACTAAGATGACAAATGACTTGATTTCCATCATCTTACATTCAGCTGGACCAGAACAAAGGAAAATGCAGACATTTGGAGTACTTTAAGGTTCCAGGAATGGTTGCATACAAGATCCTGTCACTAAAGCACAAGGATGGCATTGAATTATGAATCACCACACCAGTGGAGCTCAGTAGGCTCTGATCCCTAGCCTTCGAAGAGTCTACCCATGTTTGACACCTCTGAAATAAGTCTCAGGTTCTCTCAAACACTTCTAGCCAACAATATAATTTTAAAAACGTAGCACATGTAAATCAAACTGATTTTGACATCTTGAGAAGAGCCAGGGTCTTTTCCAGCCTGCTGATTCTCTGTTTCAGTTAGAATAGATTTAGAGTCCCCAAGCTCTAGTTTCTAGGTGGCCTTGTACAAAATCATTAATAATTCAATCATACCTAGGCTGATAGCAGGTCACATTTCTACCACCACCACCACACACACACACATACAAAGCCCAAGTAGATTAAAGGACTACTCCCTGGCTAATTTCTTTAATGGTTTCATATCTGATTGACAACCATTTATCTAATTGCTGGTAGCCAATTTTATTTCATTTTTTTATCTTAGAATAAATGGGGAAAACATGTTTATTTTTTAAATATTTGACTCATTCTTTCTCATCTCCTGAAGCCTGTTGATATATTCCATTCTGAGATCCAAGATGGCAGCGCTGACTATGCATGTATGATATCTGAACAACAGCAGTGAGAGCAGAGAACAAGCCGTACTGTGAACCCCAAAACCTCAACATCCGTGTTTCTCAGGTAAGAAGAGAGCCCATAGAAAAATGTGAGGGTCCAACCTCAGGTCACCCTACTAATCCCAGAAAAAGTTCCCAAGCTCCCATTAGGCACAGACACAGCCCTAGGCCACCCACCCAGTCCCAACAAATGTAGATACCTTCCAGTACCAGGGTGAGGCTCCAATCTTCAGTGCCTACTCTCACCGATCAGTGGAATGGATACCTTCCAGATACTGGCAGCTCCCGGCTCCACACTATGAGAGGCACCCACTCTCATTGTCCTGGGTAAGCACAATTCTGACCTTAGGCCTCCTGTAGCTTGAACCTACAGAAGCAACCCCAGATGCTGCTCTAGGTCTCAAACCATCTCCCTAAGGAGACCAGAAAGACCTCTGAGCTCACAGGTTCTCTAACAAGGCTGCAACCAGCAAGTACAGTGTCTGAGCTCAATGTCTGGGATCATTAACCTCAGAGTAAGAAAGCCAGTGGCTGGGTAGATAACTCCAGGACTTCCCTTGGCAAAAGTAGGACCCCTGGGCTCCTGTGGAATCCACTTGGTCCCTAGGATCATACATCTGAGGAGAGCCTTGAGCAAGTCCCTGAGATCTATCCATCAGTCCAAGATCATTCCCACCAACCTGAGAAGGCTCCTACAGGATCATCTAGCTTCCTGCCCAGGGCTCTTCCCAAATCTCTGAGAACTCCAGCAGGCAACATGAATAACAGCCAATGCCAGAAACAACAATATGCCTAAACGACAGTCTAAAAACACAATCAACAAAAGCCAGAACAGTGTAGCATCCCCAAAACCCAATTATCCCAAAGCAAGCAGCCCTGGATATCCTAACACAACTGAAAAGACAAGAAAATGATCTTAAATCTATGCTTATAAAGATGATAACAGAGGAAACAAATAAAATGCCTAAAGAAATACAGGAAAATACAGTCAAACAGATTGAGACCTTTAGGGAAGAAAGAAATCACTGAAAGAAATACAAGAAAGTACAAACAAACTTGTGAAGGAATTGGACAAATCATTTAATGAAAGGCAGGAAGATCTAAACAGGTGAAAGAAATCAACAAAACAGTTCAAGATCTGAAGTTGGAAATGAAAACATTAAACAAAGCACAAACTGAAGAAATCCTAGAGAGGGGGAACATAGGGGAAAAAAACAGGAACTACAGAGGTAAGTATCACCAACAGAGTATAAGATATGGAGGAAAGAATTTCAGCTGTAAAGAACACAATGCAAGAAATCAATGCATCCATCAAAGAAAATGTTAAAGCTAAAAAATTCCTGGCACAAAACATCCAAGAAATCAAGGACACAATGAAAAGATGAAACCTAAGAATGATAGGAATAAAGGAATGAGTAGATTCCTGACTCCAAGGACCAGAAAATATTTTCAACAAAATCATTAAAAAAAAAATTCCCCAATCTTAAAGAGATGCCTCTAAGCATACAAGATGCCTACAGAACACCAAATAGATTGGACCAGAAAAGGAAAATGCACTTGCCACATAATGATCAAAACACTAAATGTACAAAACTATATAAATATTAAAAACTACAAAGGAAAAAGGTCAAGTAACATATAATGGCAAACCTATCAGAATCATACCTGACTTCTCAACAGATACCATAAAAGCCAGAAAGATGTCTTGCAAACCCTAAGAGATCACAGATGCCAGTCCAAACTACTATACCCAGCAAAACTTTCAATCACTATAGCTGGAGAAAACAAGATATTCCATTACAGAACCATATTTAAACAATATCTGTGCACAAATCCAGCCCCACAGAAGATACTAAAATAAAAACTTCCACCCCAGGAAGTTAACTACATCCTCCCCCCCCAAAAAAACAAACAAACAAAAAACAGGATATAAATAACATAACTACAGCAAAACCAAAAGTAGACAAGCACACAAACACACTACAAAAACCAACATTAAAATAAAATGAACTAACAGTCACTGGTCATTAGTATTTTTCAACATCAATGAACTCAACTCTAATAAAAAAGACACAAATTAGCAAATTGGATGCATAAACAGGACCCATCATTCTGCTGCATACAAGAAACACACCTCAGCCACAAAGACAGACATTTTCTAAAAGTAAAGGTATGGCAAAAGTTTTCCAAGCAAATGGATGCAAGAAGCAAGCTGGAACAGCCATTCTAACATCTAATGAAATAGACTTTCGATCAAAATTAATCAAAAGAGGTGGAGAAGTATGCTTCATACTCATCAAAGGAAAAGTCAACCAAGATGGCATCTCAATTCTGAGCATCTCTGTTCTAAATACAAGAGCAGCCACATTTGTAAAAGAAACATTAATAAATTTCAAACCACACATTGATCCACAGACATTAATAATGGGATACTTCAATACCCCAATATCACCAAAGGACAGGTCAATGAAACAGAAACTAAACAGAAGAAAATAATGACACTAATAAATGTGATGAATCAAATGAACATATCAGATATCTCCAGAACTTTTCACCCAAATGCAAAAGAATATAGCTCCTTCTCAGCACCTTATGGAACTTTCTCCAAAATTGACCATATAGTCAGTCACAAAGCAAGCTTCAGTAGATATAAGACGATTGAAATAATTCCTTGTGTCCTATCAAATCACCATGGACTAAAGCTGAATCTCAACAACAACAGAAATAACAAAGAGACTACACATGAATGGAATCTGAACACTCTCTGCTCAACAATTGGATCAAGGAAGAAATAAAGAAAAAATACATAAAGACTTCCTAGAATTCAATGAAAATGAAGATACAACATACCCAAACTTATGGGACACAATGAAAACAGTGCTAGGAGGAAAGTCCTTCATAAGGAAATTGAAGACATCTCATACAAACAATACCACACCTGAAAGCCCTACTTGTTGTAGTAAATACAAAATGAATGTTGGGCTATATAATGTTTATTATTAGCCCTATAATTATTATAACAGTATTATCTAACCCTCTATCACAAATACTAAGACACAGACACCTGTTAGATTTTATACTTGCTTTATTACCTTGGGCTGGGCAGATGTTTCTACCTGTGCTATCTCAATAATCTCAGCATTCACCTCCCAGCCTCCATCCAATGCCATCCTTCTTAATCATCCTCATCTGAGCTAGCTTCTGCCCATAATCTTATAAATCCTTACTTTTATTCTTCATCTTGGCTTTTCCATGCCATTATTGGAGTCCTTCCTCCAGGCTCATGTGATTCCTTCTCCATGCTAACACATCATGATGTCTTCCTTTCTCCTCCCTTCTCCTTGTTTATCTCTTTCCTGTGGTTCTCCTATCCTCAAAAGTCTTGGAACCATAGCTACACCTACCCCGTTCTTCCCTGCCAGGTATGAGCTGTTTAATCAGCCAAAGAGGTAGGTTTACACAACAAAGATAGCATATCCAGGAAGGCCAGTAATATAAGCATCAGACTAACTCCAACACCCCAGGGGGGAAAAAAGAAGAAGCAGATAAACCCAAGAGGAGTAGACAGCTGGATGTAATCAAACTCAGACCTGATATCAATAAATTAGAAACAAAGAGAACAATTCAAAGAAGAGATAAAACCAAGAACTTGTTCATTGAGAAAATCAACAAGATAGACAAACCTCTAGCCAAACTAACTAAAAGGCAGAGAGACATTATATAAATCAACAAATTTATAAATGAAAAGGAGAACATAACGATAGACTCTAAGGAAATCCAAAGAATCATTAGGTATCATTTCAAAAGCCTATATTCCACAAAATTTGAAAATCTAAATGAAATGGACAATTTTCTTAGCAAAGTTGAATCAAGATCAGGTAAACAAACTAAATAGCCCAATATCCCCTAAGGAAATAGATGCAGTCATCAAAAGTCTCCCATTCAAAAAAAGCCCAGGCCTTTTATTGAATTTCATTGCAGAATTTTACCAGATGTTCAAAGAAAAGCTAATACCAATACTCTTCAAACTATTCCACAAAATAGAAACAGAAGGAACATTAACAAGCGCATTCTATGAGGCCACAGTCACCTTGATACCAAAACCAAAGACACAACAAAGGAAAAGAATTTCAGATCAATTTCCCTTATGAACATTGACTCAAAATACTCAATAAAGTACTTTAAAAAAAAATCCAGGAGCACATCAAAGATATCATCCACCATGACAGGCATGCAGGGATGATTCAATATATGGAAATCCATTAATGTCATCCACAATAAACAAACTGAAAGAAAAAAAAACACATGATCTTCTTAGATGACAAATAAGCATTTGACAAAATCCAACACACATTCATGTTAAAAATCTTGGAGAGATCGGGGATACAATGAACATACCTAAACATAGTAAAAGCAATATGCAGTAAACTTATAGCTAATATTAAACTAAATGGAGAGAATTTTAAATCAAGTTCCCTTAAATCAGGGGAAAGCAAGGCTGCCCACTCTCTTCTTATCTCTTCAAAATAATACTTTAAGTTTTAGCTAGAGCAATAAGACAAATAAAGGAGATACAAATTGGAAAGGAAAATGTCAAAGTATAACTATTTGCAGATGATATGATGATAGAATACATAACTGAACCCAAAAATTCTACTAAGGAATCCCAACAACTGATGAACACCTTTAGCAAAGTGCCAAGATACAAGAATTAACTCAAAAAATCAGTAGCACTCCTGTATATGAAAGAAAAACGAGCTGACAAAGAAATTAGGGAAACAACACCCTTCACAATAGTCACAAAAAAACATAAAGTATCTTGGTGCAACTCTAACCAAGCAAGTTAAAAACTTGAGTGACAAAAACATCAACTCCCTGAAGAAATTGAAGAAGATATCAGAAGATGGAAAGAACTTTTATGCTCATGGATCAGTAGGATTAACATAATAAAAATAGCCATCTTAGCAAAAGCAATCTACAGATTCAATGCAATTCCCATCAAAATGGCAACACAATTCATTACAGATCTTGAAAGAAAAATTCTCAATTTCATATGGAAAAACAAAAAACCCAGAAGAGTTTAAACAATCCTGTACAATAAAATATCTTCTGGAGATATCTCCATACCTAACCTCAAGATGTACTACAGAACAACAGTAATAAAAGAAAAAACTGCATGATACTGGCATAGAAACAGAAAGGTGGATCAATGGAATCGAATAGAAGACCCAGAAATAAACCAACAAACCTATGAATACTTGATTTTTTACAAAGAAGCCAAAACCATACAATAGAAAAAAGAAAGCATCTTCAACAAATGGTGCTGGTCTTACTGGATGTCTACATATAGAAAAATAAAAATAAATCCATATTTTCCAAATGCATAAAACTAAAGTCCACGTGGCTTAGAGACCTCAACATAAAACCATACACACCAAATCTATTAAAAGAAAAAGTAGGGTAGAGCCTTAAACTCATTGGCACAGAAGACAATTTCCTAAACAGAATACCAACAACTCAGGCTCTAAGATCAACAATCAATAAATAGGACCTCATGAAACTGAAAAGCTTCTAGAAAGCAAAGGACACTGTCAACAGAAGAAAACAACAGCCTACAGACTGCAAAAGGATGTTTGCCAATCCTATATCTGACAGAGAGTTAATATCCTGAATATATAAAGAACTCAAGAAGTTAAAAAGCAACAAATCAGTTAATCCAATTAAAAACTGGGGTACAGAGCTAAACAAAGAATTCTCAATAGAGGAATATCGAATGCCAGAGAAACACTTAAAGAAATGTTCAACATCGTTAGTCATAAGGGAAATGCAAATCAAAAAGACCTTGAGATTTCACCTTACACCCATCAGAATGACTAAGATCAAAAATTCAAGTGACAATACATGTTGGAGAGGTTGTGGAGAAAGGGGAACCCTCCTCCACTGCTGGTGGGAATGTAAACTTGTACAACCACTCTGGAAATCAATCTGGCACTTTCTCCTACAATTAGGAATAGCACTTCCTCAAGATCCAGCTAAACCGTTTTTAGACATATATCCAAAAGATGCTCAAGAGTACAAGGACATTTGCTCAACCATGTTTGTAGCAGCTTTATTTGTAATAGCCAGAACCTGGAAACAACCCAGATGCCCTTCAGTTGAGGAATGGATACAGAAATTATGGTACATTTACACAATGGAATATTACTCAGCAATGAAAAACAAGGAAATCATGAAATTTACAGGCAAATGGTAGAAATTGGAAAAGATCATCCTAAGTGAGGTATCCCAGAAACAGAAAGACACACATGGTATATACTCACTCATAAGAGGATATTAGACATATAATTTAGGATAAACATACTAAAATCTATACATTTAAAGAAACTAATCAAGAAGGAGGACTCTGGCTAAGATGCTCAATCCCCATTCAGAAAGGCAAAAATGATGGACATCAGAAGAAGGAGAAAACAGGGAACAGGAGAGGAGCCTACTACAGAGAACCTCTGAAAGGCTCTACCCATCATGGTATCAAAGCAGATGCTGAGACTTACAGCCAAACTTTGGGCAGAGTACAGGGAATCTTATGAAAGAAGGGGGAGACAGAAAGACCTGGAGAGGACAGGAGCTCCACAAGGAGAGCAACAGAAACAAAAAATCTTGGCCCAAAGGTCTTTTCTGAGACTGATACTCCAACCAAGGACCATGCATGGAGATAACCTAAAACCCCTGCACAGATGTAGCCCATGGCAGCAGAGTGTCCAAATAGGTGCCGTAGTACTGGGAACAGGGACTGTCTCTGACATGAACTGATTGGCTGGCTCTTTAATCACCTCCCTGAGTGGGGAGCGACCTTACCAGGCCACAGAGGAAGACAATGCAGCCAGTCCTGATGAGACCTGATAGACTAGGATCAGAAAGAAGAAGAGAAGGACCTCTACTATCAGTGGTCTTGGGGGAAGACATGGGTGGAGAAAGGGGAAGGAGGGTGGGATTGGGAGGAGAGGAGGGAGGGAGCTACAGGGGATAAACTGCAATTAAACTGTAATTAATTAAAAATAAAAATAAAATGAAATAAAGAAATGCTCAAGTGACAGCACATGCTGATGAGGATGTGAAGAAAGAGGAACTCTCCTCTTTTGCTGGTGGGAATGCAAATGTGTACAACCACTTTGGAAATCAATCTGTAATTTCTCAGAAAACTGAGAATAGCACTACCCCAAGATCCAACTATAATACTCCTGCGCGTATTCCCAAAAGAAGGCCCACCATACAACAAGGACATTTGTTCAACTATGTTCATAACAGCTTTATTCATAATAGTCAGAAACTGGAAACAACCTAGATGTTCCTTGAGCAAAGAATGGATAAAGAAATTATGGTACTTTTACACAATGGAATACTACTCAGCCATTAAAAACATGGATATCATGAAATTTGCAGGCAAGTGGATGGAACTAGAAAAGATCGTGTTGAGTGAAGTAACCCAGAAACAGAAAGACACCTATTGTTTATACTCACTTATAAGTGGATATTAGCCAAATAATACAGGATAACCATACTAATATCCACAGACCTAAAGAAGCTAAATAACAAGAAGGACCCTAGGGAGGATACTAACTCTCATTCAGAAAGGCAAATAGAATAGAGGCCAGAGGAATGTCTATTGAAGAGAGGGAACAGGATGGGAGCCTAACATAGAAGTCCTCTGAAAGACTCCACCCAGCAGGGGACTGAAGCAGATACTGAGACTCACAGCCAGACTTTCAGTAGAGCACAAGGAGTTTTATGGGATAACGTGGGGGATAAAAGGACCTGGAAGGGACAGGAACTCTACAAGGAGACCAATAAAGCCAACATATCTGAGCCCAGGGCGTCCTGCAGAGACTGATGCACCACCCAAAGACCATGAAAGGAGAGACCTAACCCCCCTGCTCAGATGTAGCAGATTGGCAGGCAGCTTAGTCTCCATGTGGGTCTCCGAGTAAGGGAAGCAGGGGCTACCTCTGTTATGAACTCAATTGCCTTCTTTTTGAGCAATTCCCCTGGCAATGAGGCCTTGCCAGACCAGAGAGGAAAGGAATCCAGGCAGTCCTGATGAGATTTGATAAGCTAGGGTCAGATGGCAGGGGAGGAAGACTCAATTGGCTAGAGGAAGGTGATAGGGGAAATGAGGAAGGGTGGGTAGGACTGGGAGGAGTTGAGGGAGGGGGCTTCAATTGTGATATATAACAAATAAATTGTAAAAAAATAAACAAATAAATAATCAAGATACAATAAATCTGTTAGAAGAAAAAGTGGGGAAGAGACTTGAACTCATGGGCACAGGAGACAACTTCCTGAACAGAACACCAAGAGCACAGGCTCTAAGATCAACACTCAATAAATGGGACCTCATGAAACTGAGAAGCTTCTGTAAAGCAAAGGACACTGTTGTCAGAACAAAATATCAGCCTACAGACTGAGAAAAGATCTTCACCAACCCTATGTCTGACAGAGGGCTAATATCCAATATATATAAAGAACTTAAGAAGTTAAATACCAACAAACTGAGTAATCCAATTTAAAAACAGGGTACAGAGCTAAACAGAGAATTCTCAATAGAGGAATATCAAATGGCAGAGAAACACTTAAAGAAATGTTCAACATCCTTAGTCATGAGGGAAATGTAAATCAAAACGACCCTAAGTTTTCACCTTACACCCATCAGAATGGCCAAGATCAAAAACTCAAGTGACAACACATGCTGGAGAGGTTGTAGAGAAAGGGGAACCCTTCTCCATTGCTGGTGGGAATGTAAACTGGTACAACCACTTTGGAAATCAATCTGGTGCTTTCTCAGACAATTAGAAATAGTGCTTCCTCAAGATCCAGCTATACCACTTCTGGGCATATATCCAAAAGATGCTTAAGTACACGATAAGGACATTTGTTCATCCATGTTTGTACCAGCCATAAGACCCAGAACCTGAAAACAACCCAGATGTCCCTCAATGAAGGAATAGATACAGAAATTGTGGTACATTTACACAATGAAATATTACTCAGCAATTAAAAATTACGAAATCATGAAATCATCATGAGTGATGCATCCTCAGAAGCAGAAAGACCCACAGTATATATTCACTTATTAGTTGATACTAGACATATAATATAGGATAAACCTACACAAATCTGTACACCTAAAGAAACCAAGCAGGAAGGAGAACCCTGGGTAGGATGATCAATCCTCACTCAAAAAGACAACCATGATGGACACTGGAAGAAGGAGAAAACAGGAAACAGGACAGGAGACTACCACAAAAGGCTTCTGAAAGACTCTACCCAGCAATGTATCAAAGCAGATGCTGAGACTCATAGCCAAACGTTGGGCAGAGTACAGGAAATCTTATGAAAGAAGGGGGAGTTAGTAAGACCTGGAGAGGACAGGAGTTCCACAAGGAGAGCAACAGTACCAAAATATCTGGGCACATAGGTCTTTTCTGACACTGATACTCCAACCAAGGACCATTCATGAATATTACCTAGAACACCTGCTCAGATGTAGCACATGGCAGCTCAGTATCCAAGTGAGTTCCCTAGTAATGGGAACAGGGACTGTCTCTGGCATGATCTCTGTGGCTGGCTCTTTGACCACCTCTGCCTGAGAGAGGAACAGCCTTGCCACGCCACAGAGGAGGACAACACAGCTAGTCCTGATGAGAGCTGATAAGCTTGGGTCAGATGGAAGGGGAGGAGGACCTCCCCTATTAGTGGACTTGGAGAGGGGCTTGGGAGGAGAAGAGGGAGGGAGGATGGGATTGGGAGGAAATGAGGGAGGGGGCTACAGCTGGGATACAAAGCGAATAAACTGTATTTAACATAAAAATAAAAATTAAAAAAATAAATAAATAATCTCAAGCAACCACACATGCTGCAGAGGATGTGGAGAAAGGGCATGTAAACTGGTGGGAATGTAAACTTGTAGAACCACTTTGTAAATCAGTCTGGTACTTTCTCAGACAATTAGGAATAGTACTTCCTCAAGATCCAGCTATACCTCTCCTAAGCATATATCCAAAAGATGCTCAGAAATACAGCAAGGACATTTGCTCAACCATGTTCATAGCAGCTTTATTTGTAATAGCCAGAACCTGGAAACAACCCAGATGCCCCTCAGTTGAGAAATGGATACAGAAATTGTGGTACATTTACACAACGGAATACTACTCAGCTATTAACGAAAAAGGAAATCATGAAATTTGCAGGCAAATGGTGGGAACTAGAAAAGATCATCCTGAGTGAGCTATCCCCAGAAGCAGAAAGACACACATGGCATATACTCACTTATAGGTGGATACTAGACATATAATATAGGATAAACCTGAGGTTACAACTGTTCTGAGGTAACCCAGAACAGAAAGACACACCTGATATATAAGTTGATATTAGCCGTTTAATATAGGATAAACATACTAAAATCTATTGTCCTAAAAAAGCTAAACAACGAGGAAAACCCTAGGGAAGATGCTCAATCCTCATTCAGAGGGACAAATGTGATAGACATTGGAAGCAGGAGAAGACAGGGAACAGGACAGGAACCTACCACAGACAGCCTCTGAAAAACTCTACTGATCTAGGTATCGAAGCAGAGGCTGAGATTCATAGCCAAACTAAACTTTGGGTGGAGTGCAGGGAATCTTATGAAAGAAGAGGAGAATAGAAAAACCTGGGGAGCTCCAAAGGGAGAGCAATAGAGCCAAAAACCTGAGCCCTGGGGGACCTGCAGAGACTGATACCCTAACCAAGGACAATGCATGGAGAGGACCTAAAACCCTGGCTCAGATGTAGCTCATAAACTCAGTCTCCAAGTGGGGTGCCTAATAAGGGGAGCAGGGGCTGTCTCTGGCATGAACTCAGTGACTGGCTTTCTGATCACCTTCCCCTGGGGAGTGCAGCCTTGCCAGGCCACAGAGGAACACAATGCAACCAGTCCTGATGAGACCTGATTGGATAAGGTCAAATAGAAGGGAAGAAAGTCCTCACCTACCAGTGGACTAGGGGAGGGGCATAGAGGGATAGGAGGGAGGGAAGGTGGGATTGGGAGGAGATGAGGGAGGGGGACACAGTTGGGATACAAATTAAATTGTAATAAATGATAACAATAAAAAATTATAAAGAAACCTTAAAATAATAATAATAATAAAGAGAAAAAATTAAAATAAAAATAAACTGGAAGACAAATGTCTTCCCTTTGGATATTAAGAAAAAAAAGAAAAGTAAGTCAGTGGAATTAAAGTCTTAGCCTATACTAAAACATGAAAATGCTCTTTAATTACCTCCCCCTAAGGGGGAAGCAACATTACCAGGCACAGAAGAAGACAATGCAGCCACTCCTGATGAGACCTAATTGACTAGGATCAGAAGGAAGGAAAAGAAGACCTCTCCTATTAGTGGACTTGGGGAGGGGTATGCATACAGAGGGTGGAAGAAGGGAGGGATTGGGACAGGAGGAGGGAGGGAACCACAGGGGGGATACAAAGTGAATAAAGTGTAATTAATAAAGAATTTTTTAAAAAAAGAAAAAAAAGACATCATATATTTTATGTTTTTTTATAAACGGTGACACTAACTTTTAATCACTTTATATCTAAGCCTAGTTATATCTGTAAGCATTTCTAAGAGGCTGTTGCGGTTCACCTAAACCTTCTGTCAGAGAAGCTGTGTTCATAAATCCAGGTTCTAAATTTCAGGTCTTCCATGTAGCTGTTGCTTGTGTTACAAGCATGTTTAGGGGTGTTAGGGCTGTGAGCTCATTAATAGACTCTCCTGTTAGCTCCTCTATCCCTTTGTTATCTCTGAAGCTCATATAGCAGTTATCATAGATCCTGATCATCTTGCTTTGTATATACTCTACTGAGGACTTCTGCTAGCCCGGTACTTTTCTACTGTTCCCACGCCCAGCTCTTCAAGTCCATGAAGCATGTTAATAACAGCCTTCTAGGTTCCAACACCTGCTACCTCTAGTCTTCAGAAGACATTCATTTGCTGCCTTCATTAGTAGCCTGAGTTTGTTCCTAGCAAGTTATCACCATCTATTTTAGTGTATAAATAAAAAAAATCACTGATGGTCTCAAAGAGTTTTCAGCATTCCTCAACATGTTTTAAGTAATTCTATTGTGTAAGATATGATCTTCGTTTTTTATTTTATATATTCTTATTTTACTTATTTACTTACGATAAGATCATATTGTATAATTCAAGATTCACCACATCTGGTTGATTAAATATATTTATTATAATGCTTTCATGCTAAGTATGGTAGTGCATACCTGTAATCCAGGCACTTAGGGGGCAGTGTATGGAGAGTTTCAGGTTCGAGGTTAGCCTGGACTACATAGAAAGAGTTTTTAAAAGTTCTTATCACTTCAGAAAAAATAAATAACTAAATGTCTATCAAATTCCCTGTAGCTTTAAAATTTCTGAGCATGACAGGATATTTTCTGCATGACAAAAATAACCTTGAGGGTTACATAGTAATGGGAAGAGGGACTGCCTCTGACATAATCTGATTGGCCTGCTCTTTGATCACCTGCTCCTGAGGGGGGAGCAGCCTTACCAGGCCACAGAGGAAGACAATGCAGCCACTCCTGATGAGATCTGATAGACTAAGATCAGAAGGAAGGAGAGGAGGACCTCCCTTATCAGTGGACTTGGGGAGGGGCATGCATGAAGAAGGGGTAGGGAGGGTGGGATCGGGAGGGAAAGAAGGAGGGGCTTATGGAGGATACAAAGTGAATAAAGTGTAATTAATAAAAATTAAAATTAAAAAGTTAAAAAAATAACCTTGAGGACCTCTTTCTATATATAACCTACAATCTAATATAATCTATATTAAAGCTGTCTCTTTTTTTAATTCTTTATTAATTATACTTTATTCACTTTGTATCCCCCCTGTGGTTCCCTCCCTCCTCCTGTCCCAATCCCTCCCTTCTTCCACCCTCTGCATGCATGCCCCTCCCCAAGTCCACTGATAGGGGAGGTCTTCTTTTCCTTCCTTCTGATCCTAGTCAATTAGGTCTCATCAGGAGTGGCTGCATTGTCTTCTTCTGTGCCTGGTAATGCTGCTTCCCCCTCAGGGGGAGGAAATTAAAGAGCAGGCCAATCAGTTCATGTCAGAGACAGTAGGAACTGTCTACTGTTCCTATTACAATGGAACCCACTTGGATACTGAACTGCCATGGGCTACATCTGTGCAGGGGTCTTAGGTTGTCTCCATGCATAGATCTTGGTTGGAGTATCAGTCTCAGGAAAGACCCCTCTGCTCAGATTATTTTAAAGCTGTCTCTTAATAAACTCCAACTAAGTTTCATTTGTCTCCTGAGCTGACATTCTCAAATCTAAGTTTTTCATTTGAATAAATAAAATCACTATTAAATAGTTAAAACTTACTAATTGATATCCTATTCTGCTTGAAATTTTGCTGGGTATTGATATAGTTATACTTGAAGAATTTAGATAAATCCTCATAATCAGGTAAATAAGGTTATTAGAATAAAAATGGGAAAAGAATAAACTTGTTCTTAAAGCCAAAGATTCTTAGTTAACTGCTTTCCCACTTAACATTGTCTATAGACTTTCCCGACAGTGAGAAAGAAAAGAACAGAAATCAGTATGCTCACTGTTTCTGCTTCTAGAAAACCAAAGCACTAGTCCCACAGTTCTTGCTCATATCATTGTTTAGCTCCCTTCTCACTGAGAAAATTGGTGAAGTTAAGAACCTGCTGGGATTTTGATTTGAAGTAAGATGAAACAGCTATTATACAAAAAGCAAGACTTAATGTGTGAGGCTCCAGCCGCATTTGTAAGAAGTCTGTTGTTCTGTCCATCTCTACATCTGAAAAACAGAGATAATCACACCTAGGTTGGCTGTCAAGAAGCATAAATGAAAACGCCTGGGACAGAGATGGCAGTGTGTGGAGGCTGCAACCTCTCAGTGATAATTTAAGATACAAAAATTGAGGAAAATGCTATCTCGAGCAAAAAATAGCTTTTGTCTAGTGATGAATCCAAGCGAAATCCACATTCTTTATACATGGCAGAGTTGAAAAAAATTCATAACTATTCCACTTGAGCATAGAAAATTGCTTTTGCGTGTATTCTCTTATGTTATGGCGTAAATGAGAAAGACGATCATATTCCTTTAAGTTAAATGTTGTTTTGTTTTTTCATCATCAGGTGTACCGATTACTTACTGTTTTGTGAAATGATCACCTCTAGAGAATGGTGTTAAAATTCAGCAAATCCAAGCACATGTAGAAATTTCTTTAAAGCATAAACTCTTAGCATCACCTTAAACAATTCTGCCTTGTAGGTTTCAGACAACAATATCTTCATAAACAAGCGTGTAAAACTAAACACGTCTAGAAACAGAACAAGCTTTACTCTTGAAGATCTAATTACAACCAATTCTGAGAATAGCTTGGAGAAAATAAGCAATCCCATTTATGGGTAGATAGTGAAGAAAGAATCAGCGACTCAAAGAGACAAATTCACCTTGTGATGCTGGGTGAGAGCCATTTCCTTGATAGATGCAACACACATACAGCTGGTCACACAGAAAGGGAACTCATGATAGAAAAATTCCAACTTGGTGAATCAGTGAATTTATTGTGGTTATTAGCAAGAGTATTGGAATAAGGTTCCTTACTGGAACAAGGATGACTCCAATGCAACTGCATCACAAAAATTCCCTCCCCAAGAGAGATGAGAAATAACAGCAGCTTCAACCCTGGAGCTCTCTGCATGACTTTCAGGAGCCTGCAGTCAGCTCAACAAGCCCAGAAAATGCTTCCTCAGCAGTTTGGCTAGTTAGCCCCAGCAGCTTCTATGAAGCTGCAGAGGGGTCTTCTAGAAACTTCTTGAAAGTTTCTGCTGTCACAGATGTGTGACCTTTTGTTTACACTTCTAAAGTCTCAAGAGCCCCCTCCTCCCTCCTGGAGAGAATGCTTTAATTCCAAGAAAACTGCTTCACAACACGTTTCTCATAACATTATTTATAATAGCCAAGATAAGGAAACACTTAAGTCTTTTGATAAATAAGAAAAAAATTACCATGTGAGTATGTAAATAAATGCATTTATGTATCTATGTGCATATTCCTACATATAGGGGAATACAATGCAGCCTTAAAAATTAAGGAAATCAGGGCTGGGGTGATAATGCAGTGGGGAAAGTACTTACTGCACAAGAATGGCTGTCTGAACTGAGATCCTTAGGTCCCATGTAAAGGGGTGGGTATGGCATTTTACTCCTGAAACCCTGGTGCTGGGACAGGGGAAGAGACTGTTATGTCCATAGGGCTTGCTAGCTGGCCAGCATAGGGCAGTCCATGTTCAGTTAGACCCAGCCTCAAAAGATAAGTAGAATAGTGATTGAGGAAGACACCTGATGTTGGCCTCTGGCCTTCACAAGTGCCCACATGGGTGAGTACAGCAGTTTCTCAAAGAGGAATATTCAGAGTCCCTCTAAGGGAAAAAATAATAAAAATAATAACCTGCCAAAGAGGGGAGCCCCATGAGATGCTTTCCTTAAGCACGCCTAGACTAATCCATAAGGAAAGCAGAGGGAATTCATGCTCCAACTCTAAAACTCTTCTACAGCATTCCCACTGGACCACTCCATACTTCTGATTTGATCTCACAAGCCATAATTCCAATATCCAACTTCACTCCATACCTCAGCTATGCTTTGCCAGTTAATCTCACTGACTGACAGCTCAAATTTTAGTCATACTGTTTCTTTGACACACACACACACACACTTTCTTCAAACCAAACTGTCACCATTTACAAGAACCCAGACTAAAGAATAAGTGGTAGTGACTGTAGAATCCTATCTCAGGTTCTGAAAGAAACATGAATCAGACCCACTCCTCACCTAAAGTTTCCATGCCTGAGAGTGAGGGAGCCATCCTCAAAGATAGGAGAAACTAACCCTAGAGCAAAGCGCCTAGGTACGAGGAAGTACTGGCTGCACTTCCTGAAGGGAGCAAGCCATTCTGGGTATGCATCTACGCATTGTTATTGCACAAATATATATTATGTGAACAAGGTACTCCTCTGTAAACTAAAATTCAAGGAACAAACAGTAAAGGTTTTTCCTCCTAAGATGAATATAATAGTTGAGGAAGACATTAACAAGTGAGAAAAAAAGACAGAAATACATAATAGGACAGCAAATGCTTAAAAAGTGAAGGTATCTCTTTACACTGGGCATAGAAAGTCCTATGCTAGTACAATGTTTGAGCCTAATCTAATTTGTAAAAAAAAAAAAAAAAATTAAAAAGATAATGATGATGTAGAGTAGAAGACTTTAGTCAAAGACACCAAAGGAAACGCAAACATCCTTCAGTGTACCTTGGTTTGGCTGGGTTAAATAGCACAGAGAAACTCAATGTGGCTGGAACAGATGAGAACAGTAGATGCTGACAGAGGCACTGGGTGGAAATGATTTTCCAAAGTATGATATGCTATTTGAATTTTGTACTAAGAGCAATGAGAAGCAATTAGAGGGCATTGTGTAGGGTAATGCATGTTGTGATTTATATGTCAAGATCTCTCTGGATACAAAGTGGAGCATAGATTACTATAAAGAAAGAAGCAGGCTCAGCAGTAAGAGGTCTCCTCTCCTAGAGACATCATGGACACTTGGAGTAGGATTTGCAGTAACAAAAAAAATTGAGTCAAAGGACTCAGGATATATTCTTAGTGGGACTCTGAGAGCCTAGTAAAGGCATTGGAGGAGCAGCCTTGCTAGGTCACAGAGGAGGACATTGCAGCCAGTCCTGATGAGACCTGATAGGCTAGGGTCAGATGGAAAGGAAGGAGGACCTCCTCTACCAGTGGACCGAGAGAGAGGGGCCAGGGAGGAGATGAGGAAGGGAGGGTGGGATTTGGAGGGAATGTGGGAAGGGGCTACAGCTGGGATACAAAGTAAATAAACTATAATTAATATAAAAAATAAAAATGTAATTTTACAAATGAGTCCGCTTACTTGCATGAGAAATGAAGAAGACATTGCAACCCCACAGTAGGGGAAATCCCTTCAGCATTTTCCATGTGGGCAGAGACCACACTGGACAGAAGGCTGGGTTTCTCCTAATAGCAGCCACTGAAAACTCCACATGCAAATCAATAATCCTTTGTTTGGTTGGCTTTTAATTTACTGATGTTTTTAATACATTAATTTTATGTAACCAGTTTTATTATGGCATTTTTATGCATGTATATAATGTGTTTTGATCACATTCCTTCCCTCAATGACTTTTCTGTCTCCCTGCCTCTCCCATGACCTCCCTCCTCCTTCAACTAGTCCCTCATCTAAGAGCATGCCTTTTTAATGACTCACTGATTGTCATTAGGGTTTCTTACAGGATCATGGGTACTGAAGAACATGTCTCTCCATCTCCCAGCAGCCATTAACTACAAACTACATATTAACTCTCAGGAGTGGGCATATGCTCATGAGTTCATTCCCCTCTACGACAGGATGTTGGCAGGCCCAGTCTTGTGCATATTTTGTTCAGATAATCATAGCTGCTGTGGGTTCAAGAGTCCAGTCACCATGGCATGCCCACAAGCCAGCATTCTCCACCACTCCTATCCCCTTTCTCTGGTGTGTGTATTCTTTCAACCCCTTCTTCTGCAATGTCCCCTTCACTTTGGAAAGGCTGATACAGCTGTGCTGTTTGCAGCTGAGTATTCAAGACTCATTTTTCTCCTCACTACTTTGACTAGCAATGAGTCTCTGTAGTTATCACTTCTCACAGAACAAAGAAGAGTCTCTCAGCAAAGCCGACAGCCACACTAATATATGGGCATAACATTTTACAGACACAGAATGTCCATTTAGAAAAAGGGCCTCCACTAGGGCCTATGACTTCTCCAGCTATGATTCTCTAACTAGATTTAACATATCAGACATGAATCCTGTCCTGTGGAGCAGGGCTCAGACTCAGTTAGGAAGTCTCTGTTAGCTACCCCAGTAACAGACATGTTGCTATTGCACCCATAGGCACAGCTTGCCTGATCAGTTGGTATCAATGTCCACAGAATCCACAGGGGTAAGACTGGATGACAATTTTCTCCCACAAGCCTACAGGTCATTTTCTGGCATTATGAGAGCTAGATAGCAGGGAAGAAGCTTCCGGCACAATTTCAGCTTGGTTCCCTTATATGCTATGAGCAGACCATGTGGAGTCTGTCAGCAGAGTTTTATCATCTAGTTCTGATGAACCACCAACAGCGGTGGCAACTGCCTGTATTTGGGGAAATTCAGGGTCTTTTCTGACTAACAATTTGTAGGGAGGTAACCCATCCCTGGCACTGGAATTTTTATTTAATAATCTTGGCTTCTGGGATCAGCTTTACCCATCCATTTGGGGTACTTCTGTTCAAACTATTATTTTAATTTTTCAGTCAACTTACCAAGTATCATATTAGGACTTTTGCACATTAGGACTTTTGCACAAATCTTTGCTTCTCCCCTCCTCAGTTAAACCTTTCCCCCCTAGTGTCTTCCCCTCTCCATTGTATCTCCTGCTAGATGAGTAATTCATGCTGCAGAAGATGAACACCCACCCTAAACTTTGCTCGAAAAATCTTGCTAACAATATTTCATCTTAGGCTCTGAAAGGAAAAGTGTTAGATTTCATGAGACATGGTGGACATGGCTCTATTCTAAGTATCATGGGGAATGGTAAAAATGGTGACCATCCAGAGGAGAGGGGGCTTTTGAGCCAATGACAGTGGTTCAGACATAGAACCACTTATCAAGCATATGCAGCATCAAAGACACCTGCTATAAAGTTATGTAGAAAGAAAGGATGAGAAAGAAAATAAGGGGAAGAAAAGGACAAAGAGACAGAAAAAAATAATGAGGGAAAAATATATCAGTACCACAACCATGGTGGGTATTTATAGCATGCACTGAATAACATGCTTTTAGATGCTGAGAAGGGTGATAATGAAATATGCTCCATGATACATGCTTCATGTTGTCACTAACCCTCACAGAGATCCTGAAACTACTTTCAGGATTATCTTGTTTATACAGAAGTGAACTTGAGAAGCAAAGAGAATCTTGTGGTTGGACAGCGACCAGCAAAGCCAGGATTCAAAACAAGTCTGTTTGGTTTCAAAGTCCACCGGTGCTTTGGGCAACAACATGGCAATGCTAGTCTGCCAGCATGGCTTCAGAGAAACAGCAAATGGATTCCAAGGCCATATCATGGGCTACAAGGGCAACCCCAAGACTCTACCCAGGAAGAAGGCACAGGGTTGACAAGGGGACCTAGAACATTCCATTAGTGAGTGGAGATTGCAATGGTCCTTTTTGGTGTTGCTGTTTTGACAGTGGCTCTGGTATCCGACTATGTAGGCTGGAAACTCCCTACTGCCACATACCAGATAATGCTTCAGCTAATTAACTTCTGCGTAGCACTCCGCTTAGCTCCCAAGTTGCTGCAGCTACAAAGAAAAAGCATCTTCTCTCCATGTATACAGTTAGCTTTCTACAGAAAACAGTGTTAGTCCTACTGAGAGATAGCCATGTTCCCTTCTTTTATGAAAGAATCATGAAAGTGTTCCTTGCTGAGTCATGTCCTGAAATCTTTGAAGAAAACATAGGTCTCTCTGGACTTGTGTAACTCTCTTGAAGTTTCTAAAACTGCAAGAACCAATAAGACTGTGTAAAGCCTGGTTTCTTCTTTTCAAATATCTAGTATTTTATGCACATAGAAGACTGAGACTAGTGTTCATTATTACTTGCTTTAGTGTGAACTTCTTAATATTTTGAAGTGGGAGTTTTGCTGATGGAAGGCATTATTATACTTTAGACATTTCCCATTTTCCTATTTGTTAATTTAGTCTAACTAGGAAATGTATTCTCTGACTTCTGACCATCTTTCTCTCCACCAAACTCAGTAAGGCACTGGATTTTCTCTTCTGCTACTCCCCATAACCACAATTAATAATATTCAAAAACATGAGTTAAGAGCCAACAGACCTTCCCTAGAAAATGTCAGTTAAAAATGGATTGTAATCCTAAATATGTCAGCTGAACTACACCACTTTTTTTTCTTTTTTTATTTAACTTTTATTAATTACACTTTATTCATTTTGAATCCCCCCATAAGTCCCTTCCTCCTCTCCCAGTCCCACCATCCCCCCTCCTTTCTGCATGCATGCCCCTCCCCATGTCCACTGATTGGGGGACTGTGAAAGCAGATGCTGAGCCTGATGGCGAACTATACCACTTTTAAGACAAAATTGTTATGACCTTGGGTTGGGCAAATTGTTAAAAAAAAAAAAAAAAAAGTTAAGAAGAGAAAACTGAGTATTGGATTAAACCAAAATCAAAGTATTTACATGAAAATATACTATCAATAAAATGAAAAGACAAACTATAGACTAGGAAAATACATTTGCAAGTTGTATATTAGATTATGCTCTTGGACTGAGAGTATGTACATAAAGAATTGTCCAGCAACCATCCTGAAGATACCTGATAAGCTAGGGCCAGACGGAAGGAGAGGAGGACACCCCCTCTCAGTAGACTCAGAAAGGGGCAGGGAGGAGATGAGGGAGGGAGGGGAGGATTGGGAGGGTAAAAAGAAGTGGGCTACAGCTGGGATACAAGTGAATGTATAAAAATATTTAAAAATAAAAAATTATATTAATTAAAAAATTAAATTAAATTAGTAAAAAAAAAAGAATTGTCCAAACTCAGAATTAAGAAAAATGAGAAAAAAAGCAAGTATTTTAGAAACAAGCCAAGTGAATGGCTAATAATCTAGATTGATCATGGACTTATGGGAAAACCTAATTGTACTGTTCTACTCAAAGAACATAATGATAAAATGACTCCTGATGGCATTCTGCTATACCTACGTATCTGCACCTCACTCAACCCACATCTGAGAATCTTCTTCCTGCAGTTTATGGGAATTAACACAGAGACCCAAAACTAGACAACCTGAAGAAGAGTGGGAGATTTTGGAGCAGTCAGTCTTGAATAAAATGTCTTCATCAAGCCTCTCCACTCAAAGCTCAAGGATCTAAGCAGAATGGGAGGGTGAAAGATTCTAAGAGCCAGAGGTTATGGGTGCCTTAAAGGAAACATTAACTTCCAGATACAACAGGACTGATGTACATATACACTCACACAGATTGTGGCCGCAGATACAACACCCAACTAGTTCAGGATCAATCACACCCGAGAAGGGATCAATCAGCACTGAGAAAGAAAAGTAGACAAAGAATCCTACCCCTAACCAAGAAGTTATTTGCAATTGATACCCACTGACAGGAAAATTCAGTTTTCTACAATGAAGGGATATGGGTTATATTAACCACAGTCCAGGGCAGGCCCCAAACCCAAGAGTAGTTGGACAAAACAAAATTAATTAAATGGCATTTTCATGGATTATCTCCTTCATTTTGTTTTGTAATTTTTGGTTTGGTTTGTTGTGGGTTTGTTTTTTTTTGTTTTTGTTTTTGTTTTGTTTTGTTTTTTGGTTTGGTTTTTTTTTTTTTGGTCTTTTTCTTGTTTTTTTTATTTTTGTTTTTCTACTGGAGGGTATTTGTTTTTTGGTTTTTGTTTTAGTTTCTTGTTTTCTTTTTTTTAATTTTATTTTTCTAATTCGTTACATTTTGTTAATTCTCTATCCCAGCTGTATCCTGCTCCCTCATTCCATCCCCAATCCCACCCTCCCTCCCTCATCTCTTCCCTGCCCCTTTCAAGTCCACTGATAGGGGAGGACCTCCTCCCCTTTCATATGACTCCGTTTTGTCAGGTATTTTCAGGACTGGCTGCAAAGTCCTCCTCTGTGGCCTAACAGGACTGCTCCTCCCTTGTGGGGTGGGGAGGTCAAAGAGCCAGTCATTGAGTTCCTGTTAGAAATAGTCCTTGTTCCCCTTACTATGGGAAACCAATTGATTACTGAGCTATCACAGGTCACATCCCAGCAGAGGTTCTAAGTTTTATCCACTCATGGTCTTTGGTTGAGTGTCCATCTCAGAAAAGACCCTGTGCCCAGATATGTTTGGTCCTTGTGGAGCTCCTATCATTTCCACATCAAACTCCCCTTCCTTCATATGATTCCCTGCACTCTGCCAAAGGTTTGGTTATGAGTCTTAGTATCTACTTTGGAACACTGCTAGGTAGAGTCTTTCAGATGCATTCTGCGGTAGACTCCTGTCATACATTCAATGCATATTCCATTTGTCTTTCTAAATGAGGATTGATCATCATACCCCGTGTCTGCTTTCTTGATTATCTTCTTTAGGTGTGTAGATTTCATTATGTTTATCACATCTTGTAGGTCTATATAAGCGAGTATATACCATATTTGTCTTTCTCCTTCTGGGATACTTCACTCAGAATGATCTTTTCTAGATCCCACCATTTGCCTGCAAATTTCATGATTTCCTCATTTTTGATTGCTGAGTAGTATTCCATTGTGTAAAAATACCACAATTTCTGTATCCATTCCTCCATTGATGGACATCTGGGTTGTTTCCAGGTTCTGGCTATTACAAATAAAGCTGCAACAAACATGGTTGAGCAAATGTCCTTTTGTGTACTTGAGCAAATTTTGGGTATATGCCTAGGAGTGGTATGGCTGGATCTTGAGGTAGCACTATTCCTAATTGTCTGAGAAAGCACCACATTGACTTCCAAAGTGGTTGAACCAGTTTACATTCCCACCAGCAATGTAGGAGGGTTCCCCTTTCTCCACATCCTCTCCAGCATGTGTTGTCACTTGAGTTTTTCATCTTGGCCATTCTAATGGGTGTAAGGTGAAATCTTAGGGTCGTTTTGATTTGCATTTCCCTAATGGCTAATGAGGTTGAGCATTTTTTAAGTGTTTCTCTGCCATTCAATACTCCTCTATCAAGAATTCTCTGTTTAGCTCTGTTCCCCATTTTTTAATTGGATTACTTGGTTTGTTGCTTTTCAGCTTCTTTAGTTCTTTATATAAACTGGATATTAGCCCTCTGTCAGATAAAGGGTTGGTGAAGATTCTTTCCCAATCTGTAGGCAGTCATTTTGTTTTGATGACAGTGTCCTTTGCTTTACAGAAGCTTTTCAGTTTCATGAGGTCCCATTTATTGATTGTTGCTCTTAGAGCCTGTGCTGTTGGAGTTCTGTTCAGGAAGTTGTCTCCTGTGCCAATGAGTTCTAGGCTGTTCCCCACTTTTTCTTCTAACCGATTTAGGGTATCTGGTTTTATGTTGAGGTCTTTGATCCACTTAGACTTTAGTTTTGTGCAGGGTGACAAATGTGGATCTATTTGCATTTTTCTGCATGTAGATATCCAATTAGACCAGCACCATCTGTTGAAGATGCTATCTTTTTTCCATTGAATGGTTTTGGCTGCTTTGTCAAAAATCGAGTATTCATAGGTATGTGGGTTTATTTCTGGGTCTTCTATTCAGTTCCATTGATCTTCCTTTCTGTTTTTATGCCAATACCATGCAGTTTTTATTACTATTGTTCTGTAGTACAGCTTGAGATCGGGGATGGAGATACCTCCAGATGATCTGTTGTTGTACAGGGTTGTTTTGGAGATTCTGGGTTTTTTGTTTCTCCATATGAAGCTGAGAATCTTTTTTTCAAGGTCTGAAAAGAATTGAGCTGGTATTTTGATGGGAATTGCGTTGAATCTGTAGATTGCTTTTGGCAGGATGGCCATTTTCACAATGTTAATCCTACCAATCCATGAGCACGGGAGATCTTTCCATCTTCTGAGATCTTCTTCAATTTCTTTCTTCAGAGACTTGAAGTTTTTCTCAAATAGGTCTTTCACTTGTTTGGTTAATGTCACCCTAAGGTACTTTATGTTATTAGTGGCTATTGTGAAGGGTGTTGTTTTCCTAATTTCTTTCTCAGCCCTTTTGTCTTTTGTGTACAGGAGGGCTTCTGATTTTTTTTGAGTTGATTTTGTATCCTGCCACTTTGCTGAAGGTGTTTATCAGCTGACGGAGTTCTCTGGTTGAATTTTTGGGGTCACTCATGTATACTATCATATCATCTGCGAATAGTGACACTTTGACCTCTTCCTTTCCAATTTGTATCCCCTTGATCTCCTTTAGTTGTCTTATTGCTCTGGCTAGGACTTCAAGTACTATGTTGAAGAGATATGGAGACAGTGGGCAGCCTTGTCTTGTCCCTGATTTCAGTGGGATTGATTTAAGTTTCTCTCCATTGAGTTTGATGTTGGCTATTGGCTTGCTGTATATTGCCTTTACTATGTTTAAGTATGTGCCTTGTATCCCTTATCTCTCCAATACTTTAAACATGAATGGGTGTTGGACTTCGTTAAATGCTTTTTCAGCATCTAAGGAGATGATCATGTGGTTTTTCTCCTTCATTTTGTTTATGTGGTGGATTACATTGATGGATTTCCGTATGTTGAACCACCCTTACATGCCTGGGATGAAGCCTACTTGGTCATGGTGGATGATATCTTTGATGTGTTCTTGGATTCGGTTTGCAAGTATTTTATTGAGTATTTTTGCATCAATATTCATAAGAGACATAGGTCTGAAGTTCTCTTTTCTTGTTGGGTCTTTGTGTGGTTTGGGTATCAAGGTGACTGTCGCTTCATAGAATGAGTTTGGTAATGTTCCTTCTGTTTCTATTTTGTGGAATAGTTTGAGGAGAATTGGTATTAGCACTTCTTTGAAGGTCTGGTGGAATTCTGCGCTGAAGCCATCTGGTCCTGGGCTTTTTTTGGAGGGGAGACTGTTAATGACTGCTTCAATTTCCTTGGGGGATATAGGGCTATTCAGTCTTTCTACCTGATCTTGACTTAATTTTGGTAGATGGAATCTATCAAGAAAATTGTCCATTTCATTTAGATTTTCAAATTTTGTGGTGTATAGGCTTTTGTAGTATGACCTAATGATTGTTTGGATTTCTTCAGTGTCTGCAGTTATGTCCTCCTTTTCATTTCTGATTTTGCTGATTTGGATAGTTTCTCTTTGCTTTTTAGTTAGTTTGGCTAAAGGTTTGTCTATCTTGTTGATTTTCTCAAAGAACCAGCTTTTTGTTTCATTGATTCTTTGAATAGTTTTATTTGTTTCTAATTGATTGATTTCAGCCCTGAGTTTGATTATTTCCAGCCGTCTGTTCCTCTTGGGTGTATCTGCTTCTTTTTTTTCTAGGGCTTTCAGTTGGGCCATTAAGTTATTTGTATGTGATGTTACAAATTTCTTCTTGAAGTCCGAGCCCGATCTAAATCTACTAGCACTCCACGCTTCTGTGGTGGCCCCTCTCCTTTAGAAAGCCCAAAAGTCCAAATTCTAGCTTCGATTGACTCTCCACTCACCAATTCCGGAGATTCATGTCTTCTGCCTCTCCAAAATGGTGCGCTCTTCTCGATGCCATCTTGGAGCCTCTCTTGTTTTCTTTAAGAGAAAGAGAACATAAAGTTTCGTGCAAAGGGAAGTGGGGAGAACCAGGGAGGAAATTCAAAAGAGGAAAATGATCAAAATATATTGTATAAAAACATTTTAATTTTAAAAAATCTATACATATTTTATGTCATAAAAACTAAAGCATAGATAAACGAATTGAAAGAGAAAATTGGATGCAGATCAATGAAGTTGAGCGTACACAAATGTGGTGACAAAAAAAATTGATTTGAGTATTTTAACAGGCCATAACCAAATTATCTCACTCTTCCTCTTTCTCCATGCTCAAGCTATCAAAAACTTAAAGTGAAAAGGTTGGGTTTGAGGTGGAAAACTATTCAAACACAAAGCTAAACAAAAAAGAAAAATAAGCCTGGGGTAGATATTCTAGAAATAAGATATGTGAATGATTCATGATTATGAATGATTAGTAAAATGAAAATTAAAGCAACATTCAGATGCCACAACATGCCCATCAGTATAGCTAATGAAAAGATTAACATTGCCCAGAGCATGAAATGGATCCTTTCTACATTGCTCACGTACATGTAAAATGAGTGAAATCCCAGAAATGTATCCAGGGGAAGTAAAGACATGTCTGTCTAAAGACATGGATATACGATACCTGCATTGTTGATGATGGGGCGGGGGAAGCAGAAGTAACTGGAATTCCCATCAGCTTGTGAACGGATAGTAAAATGTGAATACACTAACACACACACACTTGCAATATACCAGAAGGCAGTACTGATCACTGCTTGGTTCTAAAATACACACAAATCTCAGAAACATTATACTGACAGGGGAGGTCCTCCTCCCCTACTGTCTGACCTTAGCCTATCAGGTCTCACCAGGGGGAGATGATCAAAGAACAATCGAGTTCATGCCAGTGACTGCCCCTGCTCCCCTTACTAGGAAACCCACATGGAGACTGAGCTGCTCATGGGTTACATCTGAGCAGGGGGTCTAGGTCCTCTCCATGCATGGTTCTTGGTTGATTCATCAGTCTCTACAGGCTCCCCTGGGCCTAGATTTTTAGGCTGTGTGGTCTCCTTGTGGAGCTCCTATCCCCTCTAGGTCTTTCAGTGGACTAGGAGAGGGAGATGAGATTAGGGAAGTGGAACAGAGGTTAGGACCAAGAAGATGTGAGGGAGGGGGCTGTAGCCAGAATACAAAATGAATAAACTGTAATAAATAATAATAATGAAGAAAAATTTTAAAAATTATACTAAGTAAAAGAAACCAACTTTAAGAAATTACATGTGATATCACTGTATTTCTGTGAAATTTTCTTCTAGAAACTGTGCATGTATATAGACAGACAGAAGATAGGTGCGTTGCCTGGGGCTGAGGACTGACTGCAAGTGAAGACAAGGGAACGTGTGGAGCTTGCTCTAAAAGTGATTGATTATTATAAAACTGGATTGCCATCGCGAAATAGCTTGATGTGGCTCAATCCTTTTAAAATGCCATGAGAATGCTTGCGTAACTCTATGTAAAATTATAGAGTGTATATGTGCAATGTGTAAGCTTATGGTAATGAGTATGTGTCACTAAAATTATTTTAAGGACAGAACAAAGAGAATGATGAAAAGAAGGAGAAAGAAGAGAGAAAAAAGTGGAAAATGGGAGGACAAAGAGGAGGCAGGGAAAGAGGATGAGGAAAAGGTATAAGGTCATGAGTGTCAACAAGACACATGTTCAAAGTCAGGTGTGGAAATATATTCTTTTAATCCAAGCATCAGGAGTTAAAGACCAGCCTCAGCTGTTTAAAATACAGGCAATCAAATATTTTCTTCAAAAAGCCAAATGGCAAATAATAAATTCAAATTTATAGACCATGTGGTTTCTGTCAACCTACACACTACAGAGCCAGACAATAGGCTAGACAGGGCCAAACACTTATACCTTGAAACTCCTGACGTAAAAAATAATTGATTAATTGATAGCATAAGGCTAATATTCATCGCAAGTGAGTGATTGATGACTTCATGCCATACTCAATTGAGACTTAAATATCACCATATGGATCAATATAGTTTACTGAGGCCAAAGCAGAGGCATAAGGGGTGAATGAATTCTCGCTGACTCTTAATGCACTGTTTAAATGTGTAAGGTATTTCATTGTGTAAATAAAACTGCATGGATCCACTAAACCTCAAAAGAAGTGAAAAGAAGAGAATTCCATCATGAGCATGAAATATAGAAAACTTAAAGTAGCAGAAAAATTAAAATACCCTACAAGCCAAAATTACTTTCAGGCAGATGTTCTATTGAATATCAACTATAAATTGCATTATAAATTTATAAGGATACTCATTGCATCACTAATGTGAAAATATCTATTAATTGTGAAAATTAAATTGTGGTGTTTTTATTTAAATCATTTCATATACATAACAGCGCAAATGAATTATATAGAGATCACTGAAAAAATAACTTATCTGTATACATGTACCTAAAAATAACTAATTAAAAATAAAAAATAAAATCACAACAGAGTATATACTCTGTAAAGTTTTTGTGTATGTTACCAGAAACACAAGGGAAACATAAAGAAATAAACATATATTAACTTTAAGCCAAGACATTATCCATAAAAATATTTGAAAACTGGTGAACTTTCTTAATGGATCTAAGAATATTTTGTTTCATTAAAAATAGCAGAGGTGTTTATAAGATGGTTCATGGGGTAGGCACTCTTGCCATTAAACCTGATGATCTGAGTTCAGGCCTCAAGACCCATTTGAGAGAAATCAAGACCGGCTCCCATCTGTGCATAATTCCAAAGGCCATTTTAGCAACCACCTGTTTTTGCCCTGTATTGTCTTCCCTTTTTCTCCCCCCCCTCCCTTCCTTCTATCTTTGTATTTTCCTCCCCCACAGAACAAAGTCTAACCTGGTTTGCAGGGTCCTTGTGCCTCAGCCTCCTGAAAGACAGGACTACTCATAGCACATTTTACCTCTCTCTCTCTCTCTTCAGTCTACCTTTAGCCCAAATCCTCTCATTTCCCCAACTGTTTGCCCCTTCTGTTCCTCCTCCTATTTTTGTTTCCCTGCTCTATTTTATCATACTTTTTCTCTTTTATTTCCATCTATGTATACAATAACTAATACGTCAGTAAACACGCTGTTGATGCCCCCTTTGAGAGATTTATAATACACTATTACTCATTTTCACAATGAGTCTACCTCGAGATAGTGACAGTTCTTGCAGGGTATAACTGGAGATGGAGACTGGACCTTAAACATCTGTTTTACCAAGAAAAAGACACTTCAACCCCACTATACCTAGCCTTTCTTGAAAACTGAACATTTCCAACTAAAAGAAGAATGACCTAAATTTTTGTTTGTTTTTTTAATCAGCTGGTCATAGTGACACATACCTCGATCCCAGCACTTAGGAAGCATTCAGATCCCTATTAGTCAACCAGGTCTATGTAGCAAATGCCAAGACAGCTAGGGCTACATAGTGAGGCTCCATTTTTCAAAAATCAAACAATTAATTTCTGATTTTCTAATTTCAGTGCTAAATACAAGTAATATCATCAAAATTATGTCTCTTCCAAAATTCAAAGTCATTGAAACTCAAAAACAGTGTCTTAGATGAAATTCTAGACCAAGAATTCAAAAAGAATGATGAAAAATATGTTGAAAGAAATAAAACGAGATATAAACAAATCCCAGAATGAATTCCAAAAGAACACAAACTGCTAAATAATAAGACAATACAAAATGTGAGAAGAAAATTCCATAATGAGGTAGAAATACTGAAGAAAATCCAAACTGAAATGATCCTGGAAATAAAAAATTCAGTAAATCAAATAAAAATTCAGTGGAAACCCTTCCTAAAGGGATTTATCATGGGCTTGAAAAAAAAAAAAGTAAAAAAATCAGTACATTCAGTCAAGGGCAACAATAAGTTTTAAAAAGGAACAAAGAAAGACGGGAAGAAAAAAAGGAAGGAAGGAAGGAAGGAAAAGAGAAAGAAAGAAAGAAAGAAAGAAAGAAAGAAAGAAAGAAAGAAAGAAAGAAAGAAAGAAAGAAAGAAAGAAAAGAAAAGAAACTAGATTCCACAAGCTGGTCCAGTGGGTAAAAACACAGCCAAGCTTGACAACCTGAGTTCAAGTCTCCAAACCCACATAGCCTAAGGAGAGACGCAAATGCCAAATGCCACAAGTTGTTCCTTTTTTCCTTTACGTAGGTACTATGGCATGAACACACATACACACAGAGAGAGAGAGAAATATTTTAAATGTGTAAACAGAATATGCAGTATCTTTGGCGAACCTTAAAAAGATTTATGAATTATGCATATAGAAGATCTTCATATAAAAGACATGGGAAATATTTTAAACATAATTATAACAGAAAATTTCCCAAATCTATGGAAAGGGGGCCATTATAAGAAAAGAAAACAACAAATAGGCAGGACTAGAAAAGAAATTCATGATGCAATATTATATGTAAGTGCTTATGATAAAGAACAAAAAAGAAAAGTGTATTGGAAGCTGCAATAGAGAAACACCAAGTCATATAATTGTAGGGTCATCACAATAACCATGGATCTCAACCAAAATTTTAAAAGCCAGAAGGGCATGGAAAACTGTAACTCTACCTCTGAAAAAGGAGTACTGCTAACCCAGGCCAGTTATTTATCATAACTGATGAAGAAATGAAAACATTTCTTGATAAGATCACACTGAATGAGTTTTGACCATTAAGCCAGTGCACAGAGAATACTGAAAGAAATTCATTATACTAAAAAGAATAATAAACACATGTAAGGGGCTACAAAAAAATTAAGTACAATAGTAGTCAAATAAATAAGGATTATAAAACTAACAAACCATAGTAATGGGAAGAGGGACTGCCTCTGACATAAACTGATTGACCTACTCTTTGATCACCTCCCCCTGAGGGGGGAGCAGCCTTACCAGGCCACAGAAGAGGACAATGCAGCCACTCCTGATGACACCTGATAGACTAAGATCAGAAGGAAGGAGAGGAGGACCTCCCCTATCAGTGGACTTGGGGAGGGGCATGCATGGAGAAGGGGGGAAGTTGGGATCGGGAGGGGAGGAGGGAGGGGCTTATGGGGGGATACAAAGTGAATATAGTGTAATTAATAGTAAAAAAATAATAAAAAATAGAAAAAATAAAACTAACAAACACTACAAAATAAAAACTGAGAAGACTTAGTATACACCTTCAATAATAATTCTGAATATTAAAGGCCTCAATTCTCAAATCAAAAGACACAGACTGTAAGATTGGATTAAATATAGGACTCACTAATTTTTTACCTTCAAAGATAGACACTATCTTAGGATACAAGGGTGGGAAAAGATATTCCCAACAAAATAGAACTAGAAAATAGATGTCACTATATTCTGATATAAGGCAAAAGATACAGCAAACCAAATGTAATCTGGAAAGATAAATAAGGTCATCTCATAATGGTTAATTCATCAAGAGGCCATTACAATTCTAAACAATAAGCACCAAACATAGGTATACTCAATTTCATAAAACAAGTATTATTCAATATAAAATCACAGGATAAACCCCAAAACAGTAATTGTGGGTGATTTCAATACTTAACTCCCACAAACTGATTCGTCATCCTGATTTAAAACAATAAATAGATAAACATGAGAATTTGATGATGACATTATTGATTAAAGTGATAATCCACACAATAGTTCATCAAAACACTACAGCATATACCTTCATCTCAACAGCCCATAGAACTTTCTCTAAAATAGATCATTTATTAAGACATAAAAGAATTCTCACACCCATCAGAATGGCCAAGATGAAAAACTTGAGTGACAACACATGCTGGAAAGGCTGTGGAGAAAGAGGAACCCTCCTCCACTGCTGGTGGGAATATAAACTTGTACAACCACTCTGGAAATCAATCTGGTGCTGTCTTAGACAGCTAGGAATAGCGCTTCCTCAAGATCCAGCCATACCACTCCTAGGCATATATCCAAAAGAGGCTCAAGTACACAAAAAGGACATTTGCTCAACCATGTTTGTAGCAGCTTTATTTGTAATAGCCAGAAGCTGTAAACAGCCCAGATGCTCCTCAACTGAAAAATGGATGCAGAAATTGTGGTACATCTACACAATGGAATAGTACTCAGCAATGAAAAATAAGAAAATCATGAAATTTGCAGGTAAATGGTGGGACCTGGAAAGGATCATCCTGAGTGAGCTGTCCCAGAAGCAGAAAGAAACACATGGTATATACTCACTCATATAGACATGTAATACAGGATAAACCTACTAAAATCTGTACGTCTAAAGAAACTAATCAAGAGAGAGGAACCTAACTAAAATGTTCAATCCCCATCCTGAAAGGCAAAGAGGATGGACATCAAAAGAAGAAGAAAACAGGAAACAACCTAGGAACCTGCCACAGAGGGCCTCTGAAAGGCTCTACCCTGCAGACTATCAAAGCAGACACTGAGACTTATGGCCAACTGTTGGGCAACGTGCATGGAATCTTATGTAAGAAGTGGGAAATAGTAAGATCTGGAGTGGACAGGAACTCCACAAGGAGAGCAACAGAACCAGAAGTTTGAACACAGGGGTCTTGTCTTCCCAGAGACTCATGCTCCAACCAAGTACCATGAATGAAGATAACCTAGAACCCCTGCACAGATGTAGCCCATGGCAGTTTAGTGTCCAAATGGGTTCCATAGTAATGGGAAGAGGGACTGCCTCTGACATAAACTGATTGGCCTGTTCTTTGATCACCTCCCCCTGAGTGGGGAGCAGCCTTACCAGGCCACAGAAGATGACAATGCAGCCACTCCTGATGTGATCTGATAGACTAAGATCAGAAGGAAGGAGAGGAGGATCTCCCCTATCAGTGGACTTGGGGAGGGGCATGTGTGAAGAAGGGGATGGGAGGGTGGGACTGGGAGGGGAAGAGGGAGGGACTTATGGGGGAATACAAAGTGAATAAAGTGTAATTAATAAAAAAAAATTGATACTTGTTTTCTTACCCGGCACTGAGAATATAGGCAAAAAAAAAAAAAAAAAAAAAAAAAAAAAAAAAAAAAAAAAAAAAAAAGAATTCTCAACAAACATAGAAAAAATGAAATAACTTCAGGTTTTCTATTTGACCACAGTAGAATAAAGCTAGAAATCAACAGAATAAGAAACTGCAGAAAATTCACAAGCTCATGGAAACTGAAACTATTAAAACTAAAAAAAACTATTAAATGATCAAGAAGAAAATAGAAAAACTGGATGAAAATAAACGCACAACGTAACAAAGCCTATGAGATGCAATGAAAGTAGTCCTAAAAGGAAAGTTTATAGCTAAAATATATACATTAGCAAATTTAAGACCTCTTAAATAAATAACTTAAAATTATGTGCCTGCAGGTTTTCGAGAAAAGAACTAAGCCAAACCAAAAAGTGTTAGACATACATATATATAAATACACGTATATACATACATACATATAAATAGATAAATGGGTGAATAAATAATCAGAGCAGAAACAAATAGAAACAAACATAAAACAACATAAACAGTCAATGAAACAAAGAATTGGTCCTTTGAAAAGGGTGAGACAATCAATCCTCATTCAGAAAGGCAAACGGAATGGACATCAGAAGAAGGAGAAAACAGGGAACAGGACAGGAGACTACCACAGAAGGCCTCTGAAAGACTCTACCCAGCAGGGTATCAAAGCAGAGGCTGAGACTCATAGCCAAACTTTGGGCAGAGTGCAGGGAATCTTATGAAGGAAGTGGGAGATGAAAGACCTGGAGGGGACAGAAGCATCACAGGGAGAGAAAAAAAAAATATCTGGGCCCAGGGATCTTTTCTGAGACTGATACTCCAACCAAGGACCATTCATGGAGATAACCTAGAACCCTTGCACAAATGTAACCCATGGTAGCTCAGTCTCCAAGTGGGTTCCCTAGTAATGGGAACAGGGACTATCTCTGATATGAACTCAGTGAACTGCTCTTTGATCACCTCCCCCGGGGTGGGGGAGAGAGACCTTACCAGGCCACAGAGGAAGACAATGTAGCCACTCCTGATGAGACCTGATAGACTAGGATCAGATGGAAGGGGAGGAGGACCTCTCCTATCAGTGGACTGGGGGAGGGGCATGGGTGGAATTGGGAGGAGACTAGGGAGAGGGATACAATTGGGATATTATAAACTAAATAAATAAATAAATTTAAAGAAAAAAAAGAGAAACAAGGTCAATGAACCCTTAGCCAAACCACAAGACAGAGGAGATACAAATTAATAATCTTAGAAATGAAAAGGGAGATTAAATATGGCCCCTCAGATAAAGACACTTGCAACTGAGGTCAGCCCAACCCCCACATGGGGAAAGCAGAGAACCAAGTCCTGGACTTGACCTCTGACCTCTTCATGTGAACTGTGACATGAGCTTCCTATGCATGCAGGCAAACCAACAACTAACAAGTGAAACCTCATGAAATTAAAAAGCTTTTGTACCACAAAGGTAACTGTCAATCAAATGAATAGACAAAGCAAAGAAAATCTTCACGAGATATTCATCTAAAGATTAATATCTAGAATATACAAAGAAATCAAAGCAAGAAACATTGGGAAACAAACAATCCAATAAAAATGGGCTTTGGAAGTCAACAGAGAATTTTCAACAGAAGAAACACAAATAGCTAAATAACTATTTTTGCAAGTCTTCAACAGCTGGGAAATGGAAATTAAAACTATTTTAAGACTCCATCTCACCATAACAAGAATAGCTATCATCAAGAAAACAAATGGCAAGTACTGTCGAGGATGTGGAGAATAGGAAAGTTTATTCACAGTTAACTTTATTGTCACAGCCATTATGAAAATCATTGTGGAGAATGCTCAAAAGCTAAAAATAGAACTATTATGCCATCCAGATACACCATTCCTGCTACATTTCCAAAGGACTTCATATAATCCCAAAGAGATACATGCATATCTACATTCCTGGTTGCTCTGTTTACAAACACTAAAAAATAAAATCAGCCTGGATGGGTGCAAAAAAATAATGCCATTTGTTGTTGCTCATATATAGATACTTGCTTCAGATATTTCAATTTGTGTATTAATTTGTTGTGCTTAGAGGAAGACCAGGAGCCTAGAAAAGGGCTTGGGATGGGGTAGGAAAGGGAGGCTAGTGGGCTACATGTGATATGAAAGAACAAAGAAAGAAATCAAGGACTGTACAGGCATATGTGGGGATCAAGTCAGAATATAGAACAGAATTCAGCAAAACAAAGGCTGTATGGCAAAGCCATATGGAAGCCTACTATTCTGTACCATGTTAAAGGAGTTTGGGGGGGTACTGCATGGACAGACAATGCTGCCCCAGAAGCCAAACGCTATGAAACAAAAACCCAGTGTCAGGTGTAGGATACCTTCTAAAGAGTTGTTGGTCAGGGAGACACTAGGGCACCCCTCCCCCCCCCCAAAAAAAAGTACAGAAGATTGCCATTGCTCATGGTTACCCACCAAAACCTGGTAAGACCCTCTTGCTGAAGAAATTCTGCACTCTGGTTGTAGCACATAGAAAAATCAAGCTGGGGTTGAACTGTCAGCTTCCTTCCCGCCTGCAAGTTCTCATAGTGCCAGATGGAAGTGTGGACGACTAGGGGAAAAAGTCATCCATAGTTTACTCCAGGCATGAACCCTGCAAGCTACAATACCAGGCTGCCAATCAAAATGTGCCCACTGAAGCAATAGTTCCATGACTAGTATGGGAATAACCAGCCACATTCTGATTGGATTTTAGGCCCATTCCTCAGTAGAAATTCAGGCCTGGTATTGTAAACTGGTTAAAATCTGTGGCTGGGGAGGCCATAGGTTTTAAGGGAAGCCTATTACTGTTATTTTGCTAAATAGAGATGGTGTCTAATTGCCTTCTGAATGTTTGTCTATACATATAAATTAGTGCCACTCTTAGCTTTAACAATAAACATCTTTATTTGCAGGGACAATAGTTAATAGAGAGACTAAAGTACTAAAAGCGAGTGTTGAGTGCTCTGCCCTAAACAGAACATCTATATCGCCCGTCACCATTTCACCAAGGGTGAAGGGCTCATCAGGCATTACCACTCACTGAGGAGCGGAACACAGTTAATTGTTGGGCAAAAGAGTCGTATGTGCTCGCGGTATGACTACTGCTAAGTTTTTCTTGCACAAGTGATTAATTCCTACAACCCTAATTAAATAACAAGAACAACAACACACACACAAGAAAAGACATGAAAGTTGGGAAGAAATTAATGTTGAGAAGAAGACGGGTTTCTGTCGAATGTAGAATAGGGTAAGAGAGATAATAGTGGATTGAAGATATGATCGTAGTCCATTACATATACATGAAATTGTGAAAGAATATTTTTAATTTTTAAAATGACTGTGTCTTCTACTTTGTAAAAGCTTTCCCATAAAGTAGAAAAAGGGAGAGAAAATAGAAAGAAAACATGGAAATTTTAAATTGGAAGGAGGGTCTGTATGAACCATCATACCTCTGAAACTAAGTCTGCCTGGAGTGAGTTATTACAGTTCTGAGATTCAGCTTCCTCCTCCTCAGCAGATTCAGCTGAATACCCTATGATCCCAGGGAGATCCATTGCACTTTACACTTAGAGAAATAGTATCATCTGGAATTAAAATATTCAGTTTCTATCTAATCCAGTGAATAAATTAGAAGAATAAAAATCCCGGGTCCCAATTCAGCATGAAGGTCAAAAGCATGCATTAATTCATCATTGCTGTACTAAATGCATATGTGCTGGAAGAGGAATAAAGATAAGCTAGAAAAATGCTGGGTTTCAGATTTCCCACCCCAAACCTTCTGTCATGGAAATAAGAAAAAAGAAAATGTGAGAAAAATCAAAGACCTGTGGTTATGCTTAACTTTTTATGATCCCAGGACTACATAAGGAAGCCCAGGAGAGGGTTGTGTTAGTACAATGTTTGCTGAACAACATGGGAATCTGACTTTCAATCCCAGAACCCACATAAAATCGGACAAAGTGTCACACATCTGCAGTCTCTGCATTGGGGAGACATAGACAGAGTCTCTAGGACTTGCTGTTCAGCCACTAGACAAATAGCTGCCCTCCAGTTTCAATGAGAGACTCTGCGTCAAAAAGTACAGTGGAGAGTGGTTAGAGAAGACACTATGCCAAGCTCTAGCCTCACTCACACGTGCACACATACGAATCTGTGCACGTACTGAACTCGTTACTTCTGTCACCTGTTTTTGCTTATTGCCATTCCTAAAGCACCTCAGCTCCTTTGTGCATGTATGTGTCTCGGTGTTGCGTTTGGAGTTGTGTGTGTGTGTGTGTGTGTGTGTGTGTGTGTGTGTGTGTGTGTAGTGTAGTGTATGAATATAGGTGTGCGCATTGTGCATTTACATGCACAAGTGTGTATATGCGTGTGAATGCCAGAGAAGAACATTAGAAACATTTTCGTTCTCCGATGATTCTAAAGTTCTTTTTTTTTTTTTTTTTTTTTTTTTAACTCTGGGAAGCTGCTTATTTCTCCGGTAATAGGCAGGCCCAGCCATGCTAGCCTAGCGCTCACTGGAGGACTGAGAATTCAAACCCAGGTCCTCTTGCTTGCACAGCAAGCACTAACCCACTTAGCCATCTCTCCACTCCCACTGAAGCAGCATTCCTCAGAAGACATAATGACTTCCAAAACTTTTCTTCAGGCTGTTCCTGCACCTATTAAGTGGGATTGGAATTCCCCAAGCCAATTTCCTTCAGCTAGCTATAAAATCTCATTCAAGAGTTGTGCTGGACAGATGAAGGCAGTGTTAGAACCTTTGGCATACAGAAGCTTCCGTGTCAGACATATTGTCATTGCTTTGAGAAAAACTTTCTTTAGAATTACAAATGAACACATTCTCAGATGGATGTTTTCTAAGCAATCCAACCACCTCTACTTCACATTCGATATGATGTCATTACAAACTAAGATCTTTCCATTAAAGTGTCAAGAGTCAGATTTATATAACAGATATAAAAATAAAAGCTAAACACTGAGGCAGAGAGCGCTAATGGAAGTTATGTACATGCATTAAGGAGAAAATGCACCTCTGAGTGTTGTTTGTGTAAAAGGCTATTTGTAAGTTTGAGCTTGAATTTCCTCAGACGTTATTTAAAAGTGTCTATGTTACTGATGTGCTAGAAACATTTCTCACATTTTAATTATGTTGTGAAACATGCTGATTCCAATCAACACGTTGAGGACAATTTTACAGTCTGTATGCCAGAGAGAACTCCCATTTTTCAGGGTCCAGGCCTTTATTCACATGCTATGAACTGTGTTTGGTACCTACTATGTGCTACAATGTAAATTAAACACAGGGGATTTATAAACTATCTCAGTTTCACGAACATTGAGGATGCCCCTTTATGCTGTGTGTGGCAAAGAGAAGCAATAAGCTAGTAAAGGAGAAAAGCAGAGAGCAGATCATTAAATATCCACATGGCAAGCCGCACAGAACCTTGAAGGCTAAGCAATAATTTTGATCTTAAAAGGTGTAGGATCACATTTTCATTTGGTCACATTTTCATCTGGTCATGAATAGGAAAAAAAAAAACAGTATAAATAGAGGCAAGAAGATAAGCACAGGATCTGTGGACTTATTGAAATCTTGAGTGTAGGGCTGGAGTTTAAGAGAACTGGCTGCTCTTCCAGAGGTCCTGAGTTCCGTCCCCAGCGACCACATGGTGTCTCATAACCATCTAGAATGAGATCTGGCGCCCTCTTCTGGCATGCAGGCTTACATGTAGGCAGAACATTGTGTACTGGAGGTGAAGGAGGAAAGACGAGGGCAACTCACCCTCTCTCAGGTTTGCCTACTAGACAAGAAATGGTACTAGTCGCTACAAAAAGGAGCAGAAAAGAAAAATAAAAGTAGGCTTCAGGAAGAGAAGAGTAATAGATCAGAAGTTCAACTTTGAACATGCTGAAGCTGCAGTGCCTGCGAGAAGCCTGTATGCATATGTATAAAACACCCTAAGATATGTGTCCAGATGTCAGAAACTATATAAAGGCAGAAGCTGATGCCCTCAGCATTGATGAGCTTCTGCAAAGATGCCTATGATGGAAGAGATTCATAATAACCACAGCCCTCCCTTGGTATCTACAAAGAGTGTCCAGGACCTCCAGAGATTCTAAAACCTGAAAATGTCCAGGTCCTTTATATTAAAAAAAAATGAGAGTATATTGCACTATGACCCATGCACATCCTCCCACATAGGTTAAGTTAACTTTGGATAACTTACAGCTCCTGATACAATGTAAAAGCTATGAAAGTCATGGCTGTACTATCTAAGAAATCCAGACAGAAAGAAAAGCAAATCTGTACATGTCCAGAACAGATCATTTTTTTAAAAACACTTTCATCTGCAATCCACTGAATCAGTGTGCAGCCAAAGGTTACCTAAGGCCAGATATACTAGTATAGTTAATACTTGAAAGAGTTTTCTATGCCGGCCCTGTTTCCAGCCCTTTATACATGTAAACTCTTCTTCACAAGAGTGCAATGCAGAATCACTCTCTCTGTTTATCAGCTGGTGACACTAATGTGCTGTAGACATAACCAATGTTCCCCAGGTCACACATGGCTCGTCTGTATTGAGGTTGGTTTGTGAACCTAAATCTCTGCTCTAGCTCTCGCTGAGCTCTTAAACCTCCCAAGTACAGTCTTCATGAGAGAGGATGATGTGAAGCACACAGATGACAATAAGAGACAGCAGAATCAAAAATCTGCTGAAGAATATTGAGAATGGGAATATCAAGGGAAGAAGCAGCTTTTTAATTTTTATTTTGTTATATTAATTACAGTCTATTCACTTTACATCCCAGCTGTAGCCTCCACTCCCAGTCCCACCCTTCCTCCTTCATCTCCTCCCTGCCCCTCTCTAAGTCCACTGATAGGGGAGGTCCTCCTTCCCTTCCATCTGACCCTAGCTTATTCAGTTTCATCAGGACTTGCTGCAATATCCTCCTCTGTGGCCTAGCAAAGCTGCTCCTCCCTTGGGGTTGGGGGAGGAGGTCAAAGAGCCCACCACTGAGTTTATGTCAGAGACAGTCCCTGTTCCCCTTACTAGGAAAACCCACTTAAAGCAGCTTTAAGAATGAGATGGTGTCAGACTGTCCTTTGGGCATGTCTTGCCTGATGATATGTGTAATTCCTTTTGAACTCTTGGTGAATGAGGGCCACTCTAGTTCAAATGGCTTTTTCTGTGGTTCAACTAGTCCAAGAGACAGTGAGACTTGTAGGCGAATTTGTAGCCAAGATCCTGCTCCCAAACAGGCTAGCACTAACTGTATCACCACTGCCAAGACAGAGGATGGAGAAACAGAAACAAATCATTTTTACCACTCATCTTAGAGAAATCCACAAGCCAATCAAAACTAAGCATACCCTTCAGTCCTTTAAACATGTTCATTGAAGCTGTTAACTAGCTGTAAACCTGGATGCATCATGCATATTCCAGAATTAAATTACCAAGCATCCCGAAATCTAATCTCCCATCTCAAAAGAAAACTCTGAAGCCAAGCTTTACAATTCTTTCTCTTTTCTTATTTTCCACTGAAGAAACAAACTGAAACATGATGCTTAGAAAGGTTAGGAGTTGATGTATTATCTCATTGGCACCACTTCGAATTTTGACGGCAACATGTCTCCCTCTTGTGGATTTTCAAGATAATTCCACCCAGGAGAGTCATCTCCAATTTTACACCCTCACTTCATCACTAGGTTGCATTTCAGAACTGTAAGTCTCATTAATCAATAGCATATTCTACTATATTCACTTACGAACTGAATTCCAGAATGTACACCCAGGCAACATGTGTGTTCCTCTTCCGGAAAGGAAGCAGCTCCCTAGAAAACTGACTACAAAGCCAATATTTATTAAACTATTGTGAAGAGCATGGAGACCAGGCACTGGAACATGCAGCCTGGTTCCTGTAAAAATTTACAGCTTAAAAGAGAAGTCCAAACAGCCTGCTTAGTGCTGTGTGTCTGTGGCTCTGATGGGGAAAATTGCCCCAGACAAAGACAGCTACACAGGCAGACCTGGGCATCAGTGACAGCGAGACCAAATGCCTACCTCCAGAAAGCTGCTGTCCCTGTGATATATGATCCAGTCTTGTGACAATGAAAAGTACATTTTCTCCTCCTTGCACAAAAGTTCACCCAGTATAGGCATCCAGTTTTCTCACAGAGAAATACCTTGAGGCAGACACACCTCTGGCTCTTTGTGCTTTGACCTCAATATTTTGCAACCTCTATGCCTAAATTACTTTTGTTTCTCTTGTTACAAGAAAAATTCATTTCTTCACAGGCTTGGCTAGTGTTCCATGTTCACAGTTCTGTTCTCCCCTGACTCCTTTCCCTTTACCTTCAGTTCTGTTCAGGCCTCCTTTATCTTCCCCTCCAATACCCCTTCGAGCCAATAACAGCTATTTAAACCAGAATAGAGCCTACAAGAAAATTCTTATGAAGGGTAAAGGATACCACATGTCATGGAGGCATATAGGAAGTAGACCACACCAGGTCCTTTACAAGTCACAGGCTACGAAGCCTCCCTAAATGCGAACCTCGGTAGCCTTTCGCACAATTCATGCTCCTTGACCTTGCTGCGGTGTTTGACTTTATCATCCATGTATTTGCCTAGAAACGATAACATAGATACGTTTCACGCTGTTTATGGGCTCTGCTGGAAGCTCTTTTTTTCTCCTATGCAAATACCTGTTCCTAAATATCACTTTTCTTTATTCTGCCACCTCTGCCGCTCTCAACCTGCAGCTCTTCCAGCTGCTGACCAGACCGAGTCTCAACGATCTCCTTGACTGTCTTTCCAGCAGCTCAAGCATCAAACATGACTCCCCTTTGATCTCTTTCCTAAAGAAAGCAGAAAGAAAGTGTGACCTGGTAGGCAATGAGTTTTTTTGTGGCTCCAAGGGCTCCAGCACGGATATACAGCCGACAGAAGAATTCCACTATTTAGAGACTCTTTTCTCAGTTACTATGTTCAGCTGCTAGCTATCTAAATTCAACACTGAGCGCCATGATACCCATCCCTTCCATCCTCAGCCCCATCAACATTTCCTTACTAGTCTGGCTCCCTCCTTTCTCAGCAGTCCACCATCTACTCTCCCAGTAGGCTTGCCAGCTGATGTGCACTGCTATTCCTCTGATTCTTGTCCTCAACCCTCCTTCAGATACTTCTCCCTCTGTCCTGTACTTATTCTTCTCATCAGCTCTTGAGAAATGTTTCTTGTAATCTCTGCCTTCATCCTTTATGCTTCATATTCTTTGTTAGAGGATTTATTGTAAGAACCTCAGGTAAAAGAGGACTGCTGAAAAAAACAGTGTTTCCCACACATGACAGCACCTTACACACATGAACTCACAGAAGCTGTGACTGCATGAGACCATCACAAGAGCATACAAATCAAAACGCCAGATAGGTGTAAAATGGGCTCGTGAAGTCCTACTCCTAGCAGAAAGGCTTTTGGCAGTTTCTGGCTGCTGTGGGACAGAGAGTAAGTTTTCTCCAGGAATGTAACACCTAATAGCTTGCTCATGCTCGGAGAATAAATGGCTCTAAACTCAAGCACATACTGGAAGCACTAACTGAACTCAGTGAGTTAAAAAAAAATAAATAAATACATAAAATTTGGAAATCAATGTGGTGGAGTGGGTCTGAGAATAGTTAGAAGGAAAAGCAGAAGGTGAATATAATCAAAATACATTTATAGGTGTATAAAATTCTTGAAGAATAAATTCTAAACTGTACTATTTAAAATGAATTTACTTTTGTAACTGTTTTAGGTTAACAGAAAAATTGAGAGAATACAGATACCCCATATGTCCCCTTGTCACAGGTATTCAGAGCTGCCCACTATAACATTTATCAACATCTTCTAGAGAGGGGTGCATTTAGTACAACTAATAAACCTATAACTGGCATAATATTATCACCCAAAGTCCATAGTTCTCATGAGAATTTATTTCTAATGTCCTATAATCTAATAATGTCTTTGAACAAATTTATTATGAAATATTTACCATAGACCAACTGTTCCTCTTTTCCCATCCCATCCATATTTTAGCAGACTAGGTTTTGAAAGTGAATAGATAAATATTATATCCTGTATATAAACATGGAGAAAATCATGGAAGTGGTTGTGAAAGAATAAAACTTCAGCAATGTTGTGGAGTTCACTTAAATTCAACATAACTCAAGCACCAGGCCATGCAGGTGACAAAATTTTATTGTAATCAAGCCAATACTGATCGATCAGGGCCACAGCAGAATGGGCTTGGGGGTATAATCATGACCCTGAAGGTACATTGTGTACCATATTTATAAGATGAAACCATAAAACGAGGGGTAGCAGGGTGGGCTGTAGCATTATCTAATATTTTGACATGAGGGGTTGAGCAAGGGAGTTTCTATCAGTCAGGATAGGTTCCAAGATCTGATAGCATGAGCTTAGTTGAGCCAACAACATGGAGAAGTTCTTGAAATGGCTGGGCTCAGACATTGTCTCCTTACAATTTTTTCCTGAGATGTCTGGACTCAGACAACTGTTTCCGTACAAGTTATCCCTGAGATATCAGGACTCAGACAACTGTTTTCTTACAACGGAAGCTGTTAAGCTATTGGGAAGTCCCCAGCTCCTCTAGGGCCTGGGACCTTGAATTTAGTTTCTCTCTATGGATAAATGGAGTCTGAATATGAACTGCTAGTACTTAGAATAAGTTTCTTTTGTTTGTTCCCAAATTAACATTTAGTAAGCCAAAAGCTAGATTTTCCAGGTATGATGCAAAAGTTGTTTAGGGCCCTTTGGTTGCAATATGCATCCTTATCTAGATTTTTCCAGACGCATTATCAGTCCATAGATCTCTCAAGTTTCTGGGGAAATGGCCAAGTGCTAACTTCTGGAACTCATACATAAGTTGGGTTACATCACAAAAAGAATTAGGAGGTAATGCTAATCAGGTGCCCTTAGAAGACTACCCCAGATTGTTCTCTGCCAGAAGCCAGGAATATGCAGGAATAGATGAGGTATGCAATTGAGTTTCCTGGAGATAGTCCACCGTTTTTTGCGTGGCTACATTGGATGTGCTCTGGAGAAACAAGGTCCCAGAAACTTTGCCCCAGGATTGCTTCTTGCTGCCTTTCCATGCTTGTATTCCATACTGCATTTCTCATGTATCTGCAAAACTCCTTACTGCCTAGGCAGAAGAGTAAAAGCTGCACCTTCATATGTCACAAGCACATTTATGATCAAGGAAAACATTTCTTCTAGGTTAGATCTATGGATGAAATTACAAATCCCAGTGTGCACCTGATGAGTAGAAATCCTGGAGCCCCGAGGGATTTCTAAGTGGAACAGGGGAGCAGAAAAGGATCCAGCAATCACTGAGACTCAGCCAAATGTTGTTAGCTTTGAAATGAAGGAAGAGGGTCATGAGATAAGTCCTCCAAAAAGCTAGAGTGACAACAAAGCTGGTTCACCCATTGAAGCTACTGACACCAGTGAGGACCATGCTGGCCTTCTGATCCCCAGAACTGTAAGTTGTGTTGTTTTATGCCACCAACCCTGTGATAACTTGTGACAGCAGCAAAGATAACTAATAAAGCCACTTTTCATTATTTAGTACAACTTTATTTTTAACGGTGATAGGCTTCTTAGCAATTTGAAATGATATTTTAGAATCAATTTAGGGAAACAATGACTAATAAATTTCTGACATTGTCTTATCTAATATTGACCAAAAGTATCTACATAGCTTTCACTAAACTAGAAAACATTATGGGCCTATACATTGACTCTCTTTTCTAATTCAAAGAGATATCTCCTTTGGCTGACATTACATTGCAAACAACTAAGCTAGAAATTCAGACTTTGTGACTTTTTAAAACTTCATTCATTTAATAAAATTCAAAAAGAAACGCCATGTAAATGACTTCATGGGTATATTTTAATTTTTTAACAATTTTTAATGTGTAAGTTTTCCATGACAAATTATAAACACATGAACCAAAGTTATGTCACATAATCCTTCAATTGTCAGGTTTCTTGGTGCACACCTTTAATCCTAGCACTTAGGAGGCAAAGGCAGGCAGATCCCTGTGAAGTCAAGGCCCTTCTGGTCCACAAAGTGAGTTCCAGGACAGCCAGCGCTGTTATAGATAATAATGATAATGATAATGATGATAATAATAATAAAATAACCCTGCAATCTACTTTAATTACCTAATAAGAACTACATTGTACACTCCGGTCAGCTCTGACTTCCATCTGAAAAATCAAATGACATGTTATGCTGTTTGTCCATCCTTGCATGTAGGTCCCTGTGTTCTGTTTTGTCTCTAGTTTATATTATAAGAAGTAAAAATCTAAGTAAGAAGCTAAGATATCTGCAGTCTCTATTCCAAAATATAGGACTTTATTGATTAACTAAAGTGCACCTCATTTTTAAATGCAGCATGTTGGAGTCTCAACCTCTCATAGTTCACTTGCTTTGGTCTCCAATCTTAGAGAACCACAAGCACCAAGAAACAACATGGTTTATTAGCTTTCAGTGGATCAGCCTTTCTAAAATTGGGACTCCCAAGAGATTTATACTGTTTCCTGACAGCCCCAAAGTATAAAATTATTGTATATGGTAAGAGAATTTTTCTTTTTTTATGTTCAATATTTTATTTGGAGGGCAATTTCAACTGATCTCATGAATATATAATAACTATTTATTCAAAAGACTTCCTATTACAATAAACTTATTCTAGGTAATTTTTGATCAGTTCTTTTATTTTTTTTCTTTATTTTTTGTTTTGTTTTGTTTTTTAATTAAATTTTTATCCCAGCTCTATCCTGCTCCCTCATTCCCTCCCAACCCCACCTTTCCTCCCTCATCTCCTCCCTGCCCCTTTCCAAGTCCACTGATAAGGGAGGTCCTCCTCGTCTTCCATCTGACCCTAGCTTATCAGGTTTCTTCAGGACTGGCTGCAATGTCCTCCTCTGTGGCCTAAAAAGGCTGCTCCTCCCTCAAGGGGTGGGGGGTCAAAGAGCCAGCCATTGAGTTCATGTCATAAATAGTCCCTGTTCCCCTTACTAGGGTACACACTTGGATACAGAGCTTCCATGGGCTCCATCCAAGCAGGGGTTGTAGGTAATATCCATACATGGTCCTTGGTTGGAGATACAGTCTCATAAAAGACCCCTGTGTCCAGATATTTTGGTTCTGTTGCTCTCCTTGTGGAGGTCCTGTCCACTCCAGGTCTTACTATCTCCCCCTTCTTTCATAAGATTCCCTGCACTCTGCCCAAAATTTGGTTATGAGTCTCAGCATCTGCTTTGATACACTGCTAGGTAGAGTCTTTCAGAGGCCCTCTGTGGTAGGCTCCTGTCTTATTACCTGTTTCTATGGAGAGTCAGAGCTGACTGCATACCCATGCCTGTCAGTCACTCTCTAGAAGCCAATTAAAGAAAGTACTCATATGTATCACTTTAACAACATAAATTAAGATGGCAAAAAAGTTAAATTCTCTCATGAAATTAGCCATAGTAAGTGAAGTCTCTATGAAATTTTATCTTATAAAAATAAGTTATATTTCTGTCCAAATGTCGTGCAAAAGTTTCTAATTGAAACCACCAAAGTGACCTCACTTGATATTTCTAGGCTTCAAATTGAGAAAAAAAAGATCTTTGTACTAAGAAGTATGTAAATTAATCTGCTCCAAGGGTTCTATTCTTCAGAATCTTGTGCGAACTTGAAGCAAAGTCTCTTAAGTGTATGGATGGACAACTTTATTGAATTTTTTCCCTCGTGAAACTGACCCATTTACGACAAAACTCATTGCTGCAGCGTGATCAGAGCAGAGTGAAGAGGGTGCACAGCCATGATTTATTCTTTTCATGTTAAATAGTCTGGGAACATTTTTAATCCTATCTGAAAGTTTTTTGAGGCCAGGAACAGTGTTCTGCTTGATATAATACAAAATAAATGAAAATGTTGACAGGTAAAATGTGCTAGTTCTGCAACTGTCCTATGTTCATGTTTTCACTGTGTGCTTTTTAATTTCTTGCCTTTAATGCAATTATTAAGCACTTGGCTACTCACCCATGGCTTTCATGACATATTCAGAAAAGTCACTGCGATGACAAAAGTCTCACGGTGTGAGACTGAAGACATTGACTACATGGTGGCATAGTTACCTGCTCATGCCAGGTGATGCTGACATAAGGTTCCACCTCTCCAGCATCTTAGTGCCCACCAAAACCATGTCCATACTGTCATTGACATGAACAAGAAGCTTCCCAAATTTAATTCCCATCCTCAGTGTTCACTCTGCAAACTCTCACTGTTTGCCTGTCTTGACCCTTGGACACGCTTTCTTTCTTACTCCAGATTTTCTTTTTTCTTTTTCTTTTTTTTTTATGTTTTTTCTTAATTTTATTTTTTTCTTATCAGTTACATTTTATTAACTCTGTATCCCAGCCGTGTCCTGCTCCCTCATTCCTTCCCAATCCCACCCTCCTTCCCTCCTCTCCACCATGCCCCTTTCCAAGTCCACTGATAGGGGGAACCTCCTCCCCATTCATCTGATCCTGTTTTATCAGGTATCTTCAGGACTGGCTGCAATGCTCTCCTCTGTGGCCTAACAGGACTGCTCCTCCCTTGGAGGGTGGGGAGGCCAAAGAGCCTGCCCTTGAGTTCCTGTTAGAAATTTACTCCAGATTTTCTGATTGTCTCAAGAGGTGCAGCTCTCTCCACATTCCCATTTATGCCTTCTTCCCCGACTTTCTAGTGTGTAGTACTGCTTCATTTCAAATCCTGAAACACTTCCAATGTGCCACAGAATCAGCAAAATCCACTTAGCTCGTCTCCAAAAGGACAGTTTCCTTTCTTCAGTTCACCCACCCTCTGGTTGCTAAATGATGTCTCAATCCTTCACCTACATGACTAACAGGGATTTTTTTTTCTTTATTTATTTCTTTTTTTTTTTTTTCAAGACAGGGATTCTGTGTAGCCTTGGCTGTCCTGAACTCACTTGGTAGATCAGGTTGGCCTCGAACTCACAGAGATCCTACTGCCTCTGCTTCCCCAAGTGCTGGGATTACAGCCGTGTACCACCATACCCCTCAGCTAGGGATTTTTTCTTTGGTTGATCTCTTCTTCCCTGAAAGACTTTTCTCCAGGTTTCTAGGCCCCCTATCGTTCTGGGTTTTTTCTTGGCCACAGGTCACTGTCCAGTTTCCCTTGCTAGCCCTCAGGATATTTTTAGAGTAGAGGCCCTGGGCTGCCTCTGGATCTCTCCTGTATCTACACTCACTTCGTTGATGACTTTTCTACCAAAGGTCTTTGGATCCTGTGTATATTTTCACCCCTGATTTCATCCATAAACTGCTCTCAAATATCCAAGTACATCAGTCATGCCTCTGCTTTAATAACACAGTAGAACAAACCACTCACATGCTTGGCAGCTTACAGTAACAAGTAGTCACTGTTACGCGCTTTTTTTGGTTTGCAGAAGCATCTCTCGGCGCCTCTGGCTGCAGGTACCTGTCCAGGTCTGCTCCACACATCTCTCATTCCTGCAGCTCTTCAGGGGAAGGCTCTTTTCTTCCCAGAGAATAAACTCTTAAAGTGGCTGCTGTATCTTTTTTTTTTTTTAACTAAGCCAGCTACGGGTTCAGTTGAGTTGGCACGCTGTGGCTTCTACCCACATTTAGCTGATTCGTACCATCATAAATGAGAAAGAGAAGCGGACTCCCTCTAAGAGAAGCCACGGTGAAATGAAAGAGGAGTGGTCTTGTGAACAAACCATGCAATCCCTCACACCAGTTCCCAGTTTACAACCTCCTTAGAATCCAATAAAATCTCTAATTTTGCCTGAGCTGACTTAACCCCCAAACCTGCTTCTTTATCATTTTTTTCATGTCTGCAAATCATAATTCCATCATTGCAGCTATTTCAAAAACCCCTGAAGCCATCACTGATTCTTTCTCTCCTACACTCAAGCAATCATTGACTGCACCTTTTAAATGTGTCCAGAATCTGAGCCTGTTCCCACCGACTCCATTGGTGCCACTTGATTCAGATCACCACCATTTCTTATGTGGAGCATAATAATGTCTTTCTACCCAATAGCTGCGCTTCTGCTCTCAATCGCTGAAATGTGGACAACTCTAAGGACACTTCAAAATAAGTAAGTTCATACGCTCCTGTGCTTAAGCCTCATCTGCACCTACCACACTCTGCCTTCATCTCCCGCTATGCTTTGTTCAAATGTCACTCTCTGGGTGGCGCTTCCTTTGATGTTCTAAATAAGCAGAGTGCACATGCACCAACCCCAATCTAAACGTGTGTCGATATGTTAAATTTCATGTGTAATATGAAGGTACCAGTGAAAATCACCTCGCAAGTATCACCATGAAATTCATTATCAGGATGTATGTGGTTTGTCTCTTGACTTTGGGGAGGCGTAACCTTCTCTAACCCATAACATCGGGCTAACCCATGTAACGCTCTCCTGTGTGAGGAGGCTTTGAATGTGTTGCCATGCCTTTGCTTAACCACCTGTACCTCTGTCATCTCCTTTGAAGAGAGCATCACTGGGGATTGCCTCTCCTGAGAGAGAGGCATGTGACTCAAACCTTTATCAACCTGTGCAGAGGGGGTACACAAGCCCAGCCCAAGCTTGATCAGAACTACAAGCTCATCAAGGAGAAAATGCTTATTATTTAAAGCTGGCAGATTTTGATGTTGTTTTTGTGCAGCCTTATCACAGCAAAAAACAACCTGAAGTGCCCTCACATACCTAGTAAACACCATCTAACATGATTGCTACACTTTTTCATTGTGCCGCCAGATCACATAAAGACTTCCACATTTATTACCCAGCTACCCATGATTAGTCCCTCTTCAGTGAAAGCTCTTGAGACATGTATCTCCTTTTTTTCACTCACAAAAAATTTACCTCTTGGCACCGTAATTACATTATTTTCGCAGTGTTGCTCATAAGCCAGGCATAGTGGCTTACAATTCTAATCCTAGAACCTAGGAGGTTGAGAGAGGAGTTTACCTATATTCAAAGCCAGCCTGACCTACAAAATAAGGCTCTACCTCAAAAATAGAAAAAAAAATAATTGAGGGAGCATGAGAGGAGTTATAGAGGAGAGAGGGAAGGATGGAAATGATGTAAATCTGGTACTCGTTGATACAATTTTCAATTTTATTTATTTTACTTTTAAAAAACACAGTCATTCATTTCTTATTAAATAGTTAATATGGGTGGATATGACACATAACTTTACCAGTCATTAAGATGAAAGCTGAGTTCCTCTGGAAGTGACAAGTTGGCTTACAGATCCCAACTACCAAAAAGAATAAAAGCAAGATCACCTGAGCTCTGAAGTTCCAGGATACCTAGACAACATAGAGAGACAATCATTTCACAACTGAATTATCTTATTTAGTGGCAAGGAAAGAGTGAGTTTGAATTAGGGTAGAAATTTTAAAACAATCTGAGGGGCGCTTTCAGTTCAGTCTGTTGAATTTTCTTCTTCCTTCCTGTCCCTTTCAACTACATATCAAAATAACTCATCCTATGAATGAAGAGTTGATCTCAGAAACCAACTTGGTACCAAATGTGGTAGTACCTTCTTTTTTAATTAATTTATGTTTATTAATTACAGTTTATTCACTTTGCATGCCAGCTGTAGCCCCCCTCAGCCCTTCCCAATCCCACCCTCACTCCCTCATCTTCTCCCTTGCTCCTCCCCAAGTCCACTGATAGGGGAAGTTCTCTTCCCTTTCTCTCTGACCCTAGTCTATCAGGTCTCATTAAGAGTGGCTGCATTGGGGTGGTTCAATATACAGAAATCCATCAATCTGATCCACCATATTAACAAACTGAAAGAAAAAAAAAACCACATGATAATCTCCCTAGATGCTGAAAAAGCATTTGACAAAATCCAACATCCATTCATGTTTAAAGTATTGGAGAGATCAGGGATACAAGGCACATATCTAAACATAGTAAAGGCGATATACAGCAAGCCTATAGCCAACATCAAAATAAATGGAGAGAAACTTAAAGCAATCCCACTGAAATCAAGGACAAGACAAGGCTGCTCACTCTCTCCATATCTCTTCAACAAAGTTCTGGAAGTCCTTGCTAGAGCAACAAGACAGTTGAAGGAGATAAGGGGGATACAGATGGGAAAGGAAGAAGTCAAATTATCACTATTTGCAGATGATATGATAGTATACATGAGTGACCCCAAAAACTCTACCAGGAAACTCCTACAGCTGATAAACATCTTCAGCAAAGTGGCCGGATACAAAATTAACTCAAAAAAATCAGTAGCACTCCTGTATACAAAAGACAAAAGGGCTGAGAAAGAAATTAGAGAAACAACACCATTCACAATAGCCACAAATGACATAAAGTACCTTGGTGTAACCCTAACCAAGCAAGTCAAAGACTTGTATGAAAAGAATTTCAAGTCTCTGAAGAAAGAATTAGAGGAAGATATGAGAAGATGGAAAGATCTCCCATGCTCATGGCTTGGTAGGATTAACATAGTAAAAATGGCCATCTTACCAAAAGCAATCTACAGATTTAATGCAATTCCCATCAAATTGCCAACACAATTCTTTACAGACCTGGAAAGAAAAATTCTCAACTTCGTATGGAATGACAAGAAACCGAGAATTGCTAAAACAATCCTCTACAATAAAAGATCTTCTGGAGGTATCTCCATCCCTGATCCCAAGCTGTACTATAGAGCAACAGTTATAAAAACTGCATGGTACTGGCATAGAAACAGAATGGTGGATCAATGGAATCGAACAGAAGACCCAGAAATAAACCCACACACTTATGGACACCTGATTTTTGACAAAGATGCCAAAACCATACAATGGAAAAAAGAGAGCATCTTCAACAAATGGTGCTGGTCCAACTGGATGTCTACATGTAGAAAAATGAAAATAGATCCATACTTATCACCCTGCACAAAACTGAAGTCCAAGTGGATCAAAGACCTCAACATAAAACCAGACACATTAAATCGGCTAGAAAAAAAGTAAGGAATACCCTAGAACTCATTGGTACAGGAGACAACTTCCTGAACAGAACACCAACAGCACAGGCTCTAAGAGCAACAATCAATAAATGGGACCTCATGAAACTGAAAAGCTTCTGTAAAGCAAAGGACACCGTCATCAAAACAAAGCGACTACCTACAGATTGGGAAAGAATCATCACCAACCCTTTATCTGACAGAGGACTCATATCCAGTATATATAAAGAACTAAAGAAGCTGAAAAGCAGCAAACCAAGTAATCCACTTAAAAAATGGGGAACAGAGCTAAACAGAGAATTCTCTGTAAAGGAATATCGAATGGCAGAGACGCACTTAAAGAAATGTTCAACCTCATTAGCCATTAGGGAAATGTAAATCAAAACAACCCTGAGATTTCACCTTACACCCATCAGAATGGCCAAGATGAAAAACTCAAGGGACAACACATGCTGGAGAGGTTGTGGAGAAAGGGGAACCCTCCTCCACTGCTGGTGGGAATGTAAACTGGTACAACCACTCTGGAAATCAATCTGGCGCTTTCTCAGACAACTAGGAATAGCACTTCCTCAAGATCCAGCCATACCACTCCCAGGCATATACCCAAAAAGAGGCTCAAGTACACAAAAAGGGCATTTGCTCAACCATGTTTGTAGCAGCTTTATTTGTAATAGCCAGAAGCTGGAAACAGCCCAGATGCCCCTCAACTGAAGAATGGATGTAGAAACTGTGGTACATCTATACAATGGAGTATTACTCAGCAATGAAAAATAAGGAAATCATGAAATTTGCAGGTAAATGGTGGGACCTGGAAAGGATCATCCTGAGTGAGTTGTCCCAGAAGCAAAAAGACACACATGGTATATACTCACTCATATAAACATACAACATAGGATAAACCCACTAAAATCTGTACATCTAAACAAACTAAGCAAAAGAGAGGACCCTAACTAAAAAGTTCAATCCCCATCCTGAAAGGCAAAGAGGATGGACATCTGAAGAAGAAGAAAACAGGAAACAACCTAGGAACCTGCCACAAAGGGCCTCTGAAAGCCTCTGCCCTGCAGACTATCAAAACAGATGCTGAGCCTGATGGCCAACTGTCGGGCAGAGTGAATGGAATTTTATGTAAGAAGTGGGAAATAGCAAGAGCTGGAGAGGACAGGAACTCCACAAGGAGAGCAACAGAACAAGATAATTTGAACACAGGGAACTTCCCAGAGACTCATACTCCAACCAAGGACTATTCATGGAGATAACGTAGAACCCCTGCACAGATGTAGCCCATGGCAGTTCAGTGTCCAAGTGGGTTACATAGTAATGGGAAGAGGGACTGCCTCTGACATAAACTGATTGGCCTGTTCTTTGATTACCTCCCCCTGAGGGGGGGCAGCCTTACCAGGCCACAGAAGATGACAATGCAGCCACTTCTGATGAGAACTGATACACTAAGATCAGAAAGAAGGAGAGGAGGACCTCCCCTATCAGTGGACTTGGGGAGGGGCATTCATGCAGAAAGGGGAAAAAGGGTGGGAGGAGAAAGGGTGGGATCAGGAGGGGAGGAGGGAGGGGCTTATGGGGGGATACAAAATGAATAAAGTGTAATTAATAAAAGTTGAATTAAAAAAAAGAAAAAAAAAGAGTGGCTGCATTAGTAAATGGTGGGACCTGGAAAGGATCATCCTGAGTGAGCTGTCCCAGAAGCAGAAAGACATACATGGTATATACTCACTCATATAGACATATAATATAGGATAAACCTACTAAAATCTGTACATTTAAAGAAACTAATCAAGAGGGAGGACTCTGACTAAAATGCTCAATCTCCATCCCTAAAGGCAAAGAGGATGGACATCAGAAGAAGAAGAAAACAGAAAACAAGTTAGGAACCTGCCGCAGAGGGCCTCTGAGAAGCTCTGCCCTGCAGGCTATCAAAGCAGATGCTGAGACTTATGGCCAACTGTTGGGCAGAGTGCATGGAATCTTATGAAAGAAGTGGGAAATAGTAAGATCTGGAGAGGACAGGAACTCCACAAGGAGAGCAAAAGAACCAGAAAATTTGAACACAGGGGTCTTTCCAGAGACTCATACTCCAACCAAGTACCATGAATGGAGATAACCTAGAACCCCTGCACAGATGTAGCCCATGGCAGTTTAGTGTCCAAGTGGGTTACATAGTAATGGGAAGAGGGACTGCCTGTGACATAATCTGATTGGCCTGCTCGTTGATCACCTCCCCCTGAGGGGGGAACAGCCTTACCAGGCCACAGAAGATGACAATGCAGCCACTCCGGATGAGATGTGATAGACTCAGAAGGAAGGAGAGGGGGACCTCCTCTATCAGTGGACTTGGGGAGGGGCATGCATGAAGAAGGGGGAGGGAGAGTGGGCTCGGGAGGGGAGGAGGGAGTGGCTTATGGGGGGATACAAAGTGAATAAAGTGTAACTAATTTTTAAAAAACATGATGATTAAAAAAAAAAGAGTGGCTGCATTGTCTTCCTCTGTGGCCTGGTAAAGCTGCTTCCACCTCAGGGGGAGGTGATCAAAGAGCAGGCTAATCAGTTCATATCAGAGGCAGGCCCTGTTCCCCTTATTAGCACACCCACTTGGACACTGAGCTTGTAATCCCTTCACTCAAAGACTGAGGCAAAAGGACCCAGAGTTTGAAACAAACTTGAAATCTCAGCCCTTAGGAGTCTGAGGCAGGAGGATCGGGGATTTAGCATAAATATGCGTTATTTAGTAAAAGTGTCTCAAAAAACAGAAACCTCAGAATTTGTACAACCATGCCCCTACAACCAATGACCTCCTACTTCCTCTTCCAATTCTATATGTCTCTTAAGGGCAGGCTGAGTTGTACTAGTCCAAAACACAGAAACCTGTCTCAGTTCCCTTTGCATATCTCCTGCCACACATGGCAGGTACCTGCAGGCATTACTGAGGTACATGGTTTTGTTTGTTGTTGTTGTTGTTTTACTTCATGTTTAGTGCTTAGCATGTGCATTTACCTTATGGATTCTAGTCTGAACACATTCACTGGTCTGTATCAACTAATGAATATAAGTTCCCTACTGATAATTTTATAGCCTCCATCAAAGCAACAGATGTCAATAAGTACTTTTCATATTATTTACTCCCCATGTCTCCAAAATATCATGTATGCAAGAATTCCAAAGCCAAGACAGAAATTCAGCAATGGCATATATTAATTTCTTTCTGTAGCCAATACTTTAGAGTCTAAGAGGTAATTTTAAAACCACTGTGAATTTGGGAAATAAAGAAAATAATTAACCATCCCAAGATTAGCAGGGAATTTCCCATTTTAAAACAGAATTAATTATTCTTCAGGGTAGGAAGACTAGTCTGGACCATTAGCTCTGACAGCGAAAAGCTTCTAATTCCTCCACACCTGAAAAGTTTCTTGCGATATCAAGAGATCTACAAATCATGATTGTCTTAAAGTTGGAGAACCAGAACATATAGTTGAGTGGGCCCTCTGGTAAAATGATGCTCATATCCTCTGGCACAGGTGAGCAGAAGAACCCAAAAGTAGAATGAGAAGAAGAGGGAAGAATGGGGAAAAGGGGAGGAGGAGGCAAGACTTGTGGGAGAGAAGAGGGCTGTGATCAGGATGTAAAGTGAATAAATAAATAAATTTCAGCTGATGCTCTCCTAGCAGTAGTTACAGGAAGAGTAGTGACTCTCACATGATTTACCTCCAGTGATTTTCTCATTAAAAACAATAAAAATGTAAAAGGTGCTCAGAAGTTAAAATCAACTGTCCCACAGCTAGAGCTTAGACTCAGTAGTTAAGAGCACTTGCTGCTCTTTCGGAGGACATGAATATGATTCCCAGCACCATATGGTGACTCATAACCACTTGTAACTCCAGATCCAGGAAATCCAACATCCTTTTCTGGCCTCTATGGGCACCTACACACACACTGTGTAAACACGCACAGAGACACACACACATAAAAGTTTTCAAAACAAATCTTTAAAAATCAGTGACTTCCCTACCTCTAATGAGTCATGTTTAATACTTGAGGCATGGTTCTGAGCTTATACTGCAATTTTATATTTACTTTTTTCATGAATTGATTAACTTACTTATTTATTATTTATTTACTTTCCATCCTAATCACAGCTTCCCACCTCCTCCCCTCCCATTACTTTTTGAGAACCAAATAAATTCTTTTTACTAAAAAACACAGCCTTTTTTATAGAACACTTGGTTTTAAATATTCTCTACATTCCTACACATTCTAATAAATATTTTCCATGAATTCTAACTCACCACACTGGTATTTATTCAACAAATGCCCATATTGAAGCATCTAGGTCACTTTCCTTATATGGGTAATAGGTACTAGTTATGCTCCTAAATATATCTTCCTTCACAAGGCTGATCATTTCCACCAGACGAGTTCCTCAAAGAAGAGTTGCTAAGTATGTTAAGATTTTTATATACTTATTCAAAACGTTGCACAGAAAGATAAATCCAAATAAAAGTCCATTGTTCATGGATGAAATGGACACTGGAAGTGGAATCCTAATCCCCGGCCATTAACTCTGTACACAGTACAAAAAGAAGGGTAATACTTCTGTGTCTCACAAAATCAGAGGCTGAGAAATTCTAAGCCAGTCCAGTCTACATGGAGAGTTCCAGGCCAGCCACGGCTGTATATAGTGAAAACCTGTCTCAACAATAAAGAATGAAAATTCTGAGCAATGGCCAAAGGAGAGTCCCTCTAGCTTGGTCTGAATATTTTCATCTGACCGGACGGTGCCTGTCCTTAGCAGTCAGTGTCACTCGGGTCCTGTACATGCTGGGATTGGTAAGATGACTGTTCATACCATACACAGTAAACACAGTGTAAACTGAATCAGCTGTGAAGGCCAGAAGGGCTTAAGGAGGTAACCTTGGCAATCTCACACCATTTAGTAGGTATGGGGCCTAGAGTTAACAAAGAATACCTCTCCTGCTCAAGGAATCCCACATTTCACCTTTTCAAACCATTTCTAAAAATCAAACAAAACACATTAAAGGACAATTTTCATTTCCAGACCTCAGGATTGCAAATCTGCCCTTGTTTCTTTTTTCTCTATTTGGACATTATCCTCAGTTTCAATTAATGAAATTGTTAAAGTGGGCTTTGAGGAGGCATCACCGAAAGATTGCTGTGAGTGCTTGCTGATTGCACTCATTGATACAGAATATTCCTCAGACCAGAGGAATATTCACTCTCAGTTTCCAAATTGAAATCCAGGTGTCTTCTGAGTGCTGGCCCCTGCGCTGCCTGTCCTGCTCGTCTGCAGCCATTACTGCTCTGTGCCCATGCAAGGGCAAGGTTGTAAAATGCATTTCTTAAATAAAAATAAAATTAGTTGTCTACTGAATCCTTACCAAACTCGGGTCAGCCAGCTCCGTCTGAACAGGATTGGCTTTGCTCCATTACCCACCTCTCCCTAGCAGCCATGGGGTATTAACTGTTTTACCCACAGACATATATAGGTAGGGTCTGCCCTTACGGAGAGAATGAAGCCACTTGCCCTCCAAGAAATTAAGTAAATCTACCAAAGTTAAGTGGTGCTTTTTACTGTAGCATGGTATAATACACTCCGGTCACCAACTACAGAGTTAAGAATGAACAAGGCCACAGATACAGAAGTGAGTCATAGATTCTTCCAAAGCCATATTGAGGGATAAGAAGGCAGGGGGTTGGAAAGGAAATTCAGCTAAAAGCCCTTATAAGTTAAGCTTCAATTTGGCAAGGCCAAACTCTCTAGAGGGTAGAACTCTATTTAAGCGTAATGTTTAGGGGGTGGTAAATTTATTGAACTCCTGTGCTGAAGCAATCTCAAGAGAGCTGTTTATTCAGGGAAGGCATATTAATCCATTAAGCCAACGCTTTAACATAAGCAATCAGACTTCCTACATTAGCTTCGGTGACTAAAATGATTTGACCCATTTGAACAAAATAACCTTCAGTATGAGAAATATAAAAATAAATTCATGAACATGAAATTCCATTTGCTGCTATGTTACACCTGCTAAGCTATGTTCCTAGCCTAAGCTTTTCCATGACTCTGAAAAATTACAAAACCTCCCATACTCTGAAACATGCACCTGATCTATGAAACAGAGTGCAATAAAAGGCCACCGCCCCTCTAGATAAGATGAAAGTTTAATAAATGTGAAAATGCTACATTTATTATAAAAAAAAGTGACTCGTGACAGTATAGTTCTCCAAAATAATAATGAAAGGAAATTATGTCTTAATTATAATTAGAAAATATTGGAGAGAACTGAGATGCGACCAAACCATCTATGGTTTCAACCAAGTTTGTAGCCTAAGATTATTTATATCCAATATTCAAAAAATCTCAATACATGATTTATGGCAGCTGTTAAGTGTATCAGTGTAACAGGATCCTGCAAAGAAGCTAGAAAATCGCATCATACTAATAGCATAAGGCAAAAACAAATGTGTGTGATTAACAGTGACAGTCTGCAAGAACAGCTCGAAGCAATTTAATGACCCAGCAACCAAAAGGAGCAGGAGAAACAAGTGACTTTCACCAGGTGGATAGAAGGAACTTTAAAATTGGAAGTGTTACAAGATGCTACTTAAAATGAGCTACAGGATAGGAATAAAAGAGGACCTATTTTATTCTCAAAAAGCCTATTCTGTCAAGGTTGTTGAAGAACCAATTACTCTTAGGAGTTTGTCAAATAAATGCCTCAGAGCCTGTCTCGAACTAAAAAATTACATACAAGCATTTAGCATGTATTAGTTTGACCCTGTGAGCTGACCTCATTCATGAAATTTCAACAGAGTTGTTGAAAAATACTTCAACATACCAGCACACCTTAATTGAACATGGCACATGTTATAGCAGAAAGAATAATGTGAGGGATTGCATGGAAACAAGAGTGAAAAGGAAATTAATTTAATGCTGTTCTCTATTCCCATGACATTCCAGAACTTAACAGAGATTCACAAGCCACAAAACCACCAAATTCCCTCAAAGTCACCCAACTACCCACCCACTTGTCTTGTTTTAAATATTTATGAGCACAGCTTTTATCTGGAATAATTTTCACCTATTAATTGTTATATTAATAATAGAAAATTAAAATTCAACACTGAAATAGAAGGTTTTTTCTACTCTACTTCAGTCTCTTTATCTTATTGAAAGCTCTCCTAAAGGCTGAAACACAGTCCTCAGTTGGAAATGTTTCACAGTGTTTTTCATGTTTCAGTGTTTTTGCTCCAGAGGGGGTGACAATGAAAACCTCTCTTACTGAGACACAATTATTTTGATTTGGAAAGAGTTTACAATGTGTTTGAAAATAAGCATTTGCCTAAATATAAATATTTCCCTTTTCCATTAGAATAGAATTTTGTGCCTTCCAACATTGAAATTTTTGTCATTTTATTAATTGTGAATATGGTGAATATTTATTGGATGTTCAGTGAAATGGAAAGCATATTTTTACATAAATTTACATAAAGAGAAAGCATCTCTTCAATGTGAACTCTAGGCTCTGTAACTATATGATCATTATTTTTGCTCTCCATTCAATGACCCCCATCCGGCCTTCCATGCCTCCCAGAGAAAATAGATGCTCTGTTTTTATTTAGGCCTCCAGTACTCTCTTAATTCAACCATCTTTATGCATGTTCACAATAAAGACTAAGAGCTATTAAAACACTGAATATTTTTTTCATGTACTTATTGTCTATTTGTGCTTTTCTTTAGAGAATCTGTCTCTTCAGCACTGTGTTCATTGTTTATTTTACTTTGTGGGAGCTTCTCAATTTCATGCAATCCTGCTTTACAATCTTGGTGTTATTTTCCGGGATATTGGAGTCCCTTTCAGACAGTCCTTGCAGATATCTATATCTTGAAGTGTCTTATTTGTATTTTTCTCTAACAGCTTCTAAAGTTGGAGGTCATCTCTTAATGTTGTAAATCCATTTTGAATTGATTTTTGTGCAAGGTGAGAGATAAGGATCTAGTTTTCTTCTTCTGCCTGTGGACTCTGAAAAATTACAAAACCTCCCATACCCTGAAACTTGCATCTGATCTATGAAAGAGACTGCAATAAAAGGCCACCGCCCATCTAGATAAAATGAAAGTTTTATAAATGTGAAAATGCTACATTTATCCAGTGTTTCCAGCCCTGTTTAGGGATGTCTCTTCTTTAATGCATGTTTTTAATGTCATTATCAAAACTTAGGTGGCTGACTCTATTTGATTTATTTTGTTCTCTGTATTCTATCCCATTTGTCTATGTGGCTGGTTTTGTGCTGGTACTATTGTGCTAACAAATAAGGTCTTTTTTATTTTAATAAAACTCAGAATTGCTTTCCTATTTAAAAAAATAATTCATTAGGATTTTATGGGGATTTCATTGAATAGCTCACTCTTGGTATAATAGCTGTTTTCACAGTCTTAATTGTGAAATCACAGTTTCACAATCCATAAGTCTTCCCTAATTTCTTTCTCATTATTTTAAAGTTTTAATTTCAAAAGTTTCATTTAGCCCAAGAAGATTAAAATTGTGACAGTTTAGTAAATAATATCTGAAATAATGTTTAAAAGTATAAACATTCTGGAAGCTGTGCATAGCTGTGTATGTCTGTAATCTCATCACTTGTTCAGAGAGAAGGAGGAAAATCAATGAAAGTTTAAGCCTATCCTTGCCTATAGAGCACGTTCCAAACCAGGTACAGCTTCGCAGCAAACATTGTCTCAAAACACGTTAAAAAAAAATATAGATAGTCAGTCATATAGACATATATATAGCGAGAGAGTGCTAGTCAATATTATAATAGTTAGTCATATAAATAAATAGATAATCACATCAATAGATAAGACAGATAGCCATATAGTGATATACAGAGATAGTCATATAGTCATATAAATATGTCTATTTATATTTATATTTGTCACATAGCTAGATAAGATAGAAAGAAATTTAAACTGTCAAACTAATCTGTGTCTTTAAATTTAATAATAAAAAAGTTGTAAAAGTGAAAAAAAAAGAATCTGACACAACAGAAAATAAATAAATAAATAAATAAATAAATACCCTCAGTTGATCCTTTCATGAGATGTTAGTTACCATGGCATCACACTTTACCCCACAAAAATACACATGCACTGGAGCCAAAGAGATGGCTCTACAGTTAAGAGAGATTGCTGTTGCTGCAAATGACTACATTTCAGTTCCCAGCACCCATGGTCAGCTGGCTCACAACCAAACGTCATTCCAGATCCAGGGAATACAATGCCATCTGATGGCCTCAACATACATGTGGCATTCACAAAGAAAGCCACATGTACATACATATAAACACAAATAAAGTAAGCTTTAAAGCTACAGAGCAATTGGACTGGTAAGATGGATCAGCAGGCAGCAGTGCTATTTGCCAAGCCTGATCCCCAAAACCCACATGGGAAAAAAAGAGGAAAAAAATCAACTCCTGCAACTTGTCCTCTGACCTCTACATTGTAGACATGTATACACACACACACACACACTAAGTCTCATCAGGACTGAGCTCATCCTCTCCACCGAGGCCAGTGAAGGCAGCTCTGATAGGAGGAAGTGATCAAAAGCAGACAACAGAGTCCATGTCATAGACAGCACCCACTCAACTTACTAGGGAACCTACGTAAAGATCAAACTGTCAAGTGGTTATATATGTGTAGGGGGCCTAAGTCCAGTTCATGTATGCTCTTTGGTTGGTGTTTCCATCTCTATAAGCCCCCATGCACCTAGGGAACTGAGGATGGAGGCATCTCTGAGACAAGCTGGAGACCTGTGACAGGGTATGCTCCAGGGAGGATATGGAGATCTCTTTAGCTGAGCCTCCTAGCAGCAGGAGACATGGGGACTGAGGAGGCCACCCTCTAGCCAGGCATGACTTAGAGTGGTGGAAGGGGATCATCAATCCACCTATAAAACCTTCGACCCAAAATTTACCCTCCTAAAGGATATGCAGAGATAAAGACAGAGACTGAGGAATATCCAACCAACGCCTGGCCCAGCCAGGGACCCCATGAGAGAGGCTAACCCCTGACACCATTAACAATACTCTGCTATGCTTACAGGCAGGAGCCTAGCTTAACCTTCCTCTAAGAGGCTCCACACAGCAGCTGATGGAATCAGATGCTGAAACTCACTCCAAGCATTAGGCACAGCTCAAGGAGTCCTTTGGAAGAGTGGGGAGAGAGAGGGAAGGATAGAAGGATCTGGAAGGGGCAAGAATGCCACAAGAAGACCAACAGAGTCAACTAATCTAATAGAATCCTTGATGTCATTTCCACATTAGATTATGGCCAGAAGGACAATGGAGATTCTCAGTCACAAGACAGAATGAGAAGGGTAAAGCCGGGAACACAATGCTGCACAGGTGGGAGAAGTTTAAAGGAAAGCTGCCTATGAGGATGAATCACAAACCGGAAGGATAAAGACTAGGCTGTGATAGAATGAAAGCCACATATGGCACACGGTTGAGATCAACACTTGGATCCTTTTAACCTTAGAACCATCTCACAAGCCCTAATAGCTATGTATCTTTATGGAGTAAAGTGTTATGCTATAGTTTATACCACATCAATTCAAGTTATTTATTTATTCTTTTTTATTTGATTTTGAAACAGGGATTTACTAGCTGTCCAGACACTAGACCAGGAGGGTTCAAACTTTCATAGATCACATGATCATGTAAAGCAGAGGATATGGCTTAGTGCTTCCATTCTGTGGGAACAGAAATATGACCCAATCTGATACACATTTTCAATATTCCACTCTACAGTTAGTGTGAAAGATTATAAAAGAATAAGGATGAAGGTAGCAAAAATACAAAAAGGACAAGCAATGACATGGTGTAGACTAGAGCACTGGAACTGAAAGATAGCCAGGATACAGAAATAGTAAGAAAGGAGGATAATAGGTCATGGAGTCTGGGCAGAAGATTTCAAGTGGTATTCTTGGATGTTCTTGGGCCTGATTTGGCCAATCATGTGACTAGGAATAGCAGAACTTTGAATTGAGATACTCTTTAAAGATTCTATTAAACAAGACAGAAAATCCAGACTAAATCAAAGAAAATGTATTTATTTAGTTACACTGGCTCAGCATTCTTCTCTCACTTCCAGCACAGTCCAGCCCTCACTCCAAACTCCAAACTTCTGGCTTCAAACTCCTGATCCCCCTGCCTCTGCCTCCTGACCACAAGGATTATTGGCATACACTACCAGACCTGGCTCCATTCCCAGATTTGAGAAACAACCAGAACTCACTGCCAAATATCACTAAGGGGAGATCGCAGATGTTTAGAAGTATTTATAAATTAGCATCATTAATAAATGTTCTTTTGGTTTTTTTTTTTTTGTATAAATAGAAGACTTCTCAATATCTGGCTTTTAAAGGGGTAGAATCACTCTTTGTCACTGCCATTAAAAATTAAACTGACAAGAGTTTATAGTGCCATTTCTAGTGACCATTTTCCTACCCTGATGGTGGGTTGTTTCTTGTTACCACCTTTCTACACAATGCTTGAACAAAATACATAAAAAGAGAAAATATTATTTTCTGTAGCTCAGCAATTGTTGTAGGAATTTGTTCCATGGAAATGATCAGATGTGCATGTGGATTTATGCTTGAGGTTGCCTAGCGTCCTATTATTGTAACAGTGAAAAACTCAACGATAACCCAATGGGATTGGTTAGCAGCAGACAAAAATATCTATTGTCACACTAGCACAGATTTTCCACTTGAGTGGGCTTCTGTGACCTGTAGGTCCCCACTTTTTCTTTATCTCTTCTACACTCTCCTAATCCAGATCCTAATCTTGTCTTCACGATTCCTTCTCTATTTCATGTCTGGTCTGGGCCTGCCCACTCAAGCACAACTCTGCACTCTCAGCCTAACCTGTCCATCCTTCATCCCATCTCCACAGTTCCTTTCCATGGGTAACAGTCAACCTAAAATGCAGGAGCATGTAATGGTAGAGAAGTCAGCAGCAGAGAGCACCGTGTGTTCTCAATTCTTCTCCAGGATGGAGAAGTTTATTTTAGCACTTATCGCCCATATCTCATTTCCTGTGCTCCTAATGTTCATGAAGAAAGAACCCCAATATATGGGAGTTTCCAAGACAGCAGAAGAGAAGAATACTGCCACAATAAGCCAGGTAAATTCTCTAGAAAGAGCGTGTTTGTGTTTGTTGCTTGTCTGGCCCATCATGCCACTCTCTAGCTGGGTCTTTAAGAAAATAAAAATTTACAAGCACATGCCTCATAATTAGGTGCCAAAAATTTTTTTCTACTGGAATTCTTTGACGTGTTTTCACTGACACATAAATATGGTAAGAAATATTCAACCACATTGAAATAAGAAAAACATCTGAAGCCATGCCAATCAAGCCAAAATCTTTTATAAATTGCAGGTGAATACTTTGACTGGGAATGCTAATCTGGGGTATCAATTTAAGAAGAGAGAACATCAACTGAGGAATTGACCTATGGGCATATCTGTGGATTATTATCTTGATTGCTAATTGACGTAACGGTGCCCAGTTCATGTTGGGCAATCCCATCCCCAGGCAGGTATACCTAGACTACATAAGAAAGGTAGCTGAATGGAAACCTGGGAGCAAGCCAGTAATACGAAGCATACCTCTATTCCTCCATGGTTTTTGCTTCAAGCTCCTGTTTTGATTTCCTGCTTTGGCCTCCACAAATACTGTACAGTAGCCAGTATGCCAAAGAAGCCAATGCCAACCCAAGTTTCTTTTGGTAGTGGTGTTTTCACAGCAACAGAAAGCAAACTAGCTATTATGAATAAAACTGCTACGAATATGGTTGAACAAATGTCCTTTTTGTGTACTTGAGCATGTTTTGGATATATGCCTAGGAGTGGTATGGCTGGATCTTGAGGAAGCGCTATTCCTAATTTTCTGAGAAAGCCCCAGAATGATTTCCAAAGTGGTTGTACAAGTTTACATTCCCACCAGCAATGGAGGAGGGTTCCCCTTTCTCCACATCCTCTCCAGCATGTGTTGTCACTTGAGTTTTTGATCTTAGCCATTCTGATGGGTGTAAGATGAAATCTCAGGGTCGTTTTGATTTGCATCTCCCTGATGACTAAGGACATTGAGCATTTCTTTAAGTTTTTCTCTACCACTCAATATTCCTCTACAGAGAATTCTCTTTTTAGCTCTGTACTGCATTTTTTTAATTGGATTAGATGATTTTCTGCTTTTTAACTTCTTTTGTTCTTTATATATTCTGAATATCAGCCCTCTGTCAGATATAGGGTTGGTGAAGATCCTTTCCCAGTCTGTAGGCTGTCGTTTCATTCTGAGGACAGTGTCCTTTGCTTAACAGAAGCTTTTCAGTTTCATGAGGTTCCATTTATTGATTGTTGCTCTTAGAGCCTGTACTATTGGTGTTCTGTTCAGGAAGTTGTCTCCTGTGCCAATGAGTTCTAGGTTCTTCCCCACTCTTTCTTCTAAGAGATATAGTGTGTCTGGTTTTATGTTGAGGTCTTTGATCCACTTGGACTTTAGTTAACCCAGATGTCCCTCAACTGAGGAATGGATACAGAAATTGTGGTATATTTACACAATGGAATACTACTCAGCACTTACAAACAAGGAAATCATGAAATTTGCAGACAAATGGTGGAAACTAGAAAAGATCATCCTGAGTGAGGTATCCCAGAACAGAAAGACAAACAGGGTATATATTCACTCATAAGTGGATACTAGACATATAACATAGGATAAACCAATGCAATATAATATAGGTGTAAAATCTGTACACCTAAAGAAGCTAAGCAAGAAGGAGTTCTCTGGATAAGATGATCAATCCTCACTCGGAAAGACAAATGGGATGAACTTTGGAAGAAGGCGAAAACAAGAAACAGGACAGGAACCTACCACCGAAGACCTCTGAAAGACTCTACCCAGCAGTGTATCAAAGCAGATGCTGAGACTCTAACCAAACTTTTGGCAGAGTGCGGGGAATCCTATGAAAGAAGGGAAAGGTGGGACCTGGAGAGGACAGGAGCTGTACAAGGAAAGCAACAGAACCAAAATATCTGGGCACAGGAGTATTTTCTAAGACTGCTACTCCAACCAAGGACCATGCATGGAGATAACCTAAAACCCATGCTCAGATGTAGCACATGACAGCTCAGTCTCCAAGTGGGTTCCCTAGTAATGGGAACAGGGACTGTCTCTGACATGAACTCAGTCAAGGGCTTTTTGACCATGCCCCACCCCCACCCCGAGGAGGATGCAGCCTTTCCAGGCCACAGAGGAGGACAATGCAGCCAGTCCTAGTGAGACCTGATAAGCTAAGGTCAGATGAAAGGGGAGGAGAACCTCCCCTATCAGTGGACTTGGAGAGGGGCATGGGAGGAGATGAGGAAGGGAGGGTGGGATTGGGAGGGAATGAAGGAGGGAGCTACAGCTGGGATACAAAGTGATAAACTGTAATTAATATAAAAAATGAAGAAAAGTAAACTAGTACAATATCCAAAGTAGCAGCCATTGTTCTGATCAGTTTGTTTTATTTATAGTAGCCATTTTCAAAAAAAAAAAAAAAAACAATCCAGGACATTATTTTTTTTATTATTAATTACACTTTATTCATTTTGTATCCCCCATAAGCCCCTCCATCCTCCCCTCCCGATCCTACCCTACCTCCCCTTTCTGCATGCATGCTCCTCCCCATGTGCACTAATAGGGGAGGTCCTCCTCTCCTTCCTTCTGATCTTAGTCTATCAGATCACATCAGGAATGGCTGCATTGTCTTCTTCTGTGGCCTGGTAAGGCTGCTCCCCCCTCAGGGGAAGGTGATCAAAAAGCAGGCCAATCAGATTATGTCAGAGGCAGTCCCTCTTCCCATCACTATGTAAGCCACTTGGACACTAAACTGCCATGGGCTACATCTGTGCAGGGGTTCTAGGTTATCTCCATGAATAGTCCTTGGTTGGAGTATGAGTCTTTGGGAAGTTCCCTGTGTTCAAATTTTCTTGTTCTGTTGCTCTCCTTATGGAGTTCCTGTCCTCTCCAGCTCTTGCTATTTCCCACTTCTTACATAAAATTCCATTCACTCTGCCCGACAGGCTCAGCATTTGCTTTGATAGTCTGCAGGGCAGAGGCTTTCAGATGCCCTCTGTGGCAGGTTCCTAGGTTGTTTCCTGTTTTCTTCTTCTGGCTTTCAGAGGCCCTCTGTGGCAGGTTCCTAGGTTGTTTCCTGTTTTCTTTTTCTTCTGATGTCCATCCTCTTTGCCTTTCAGGATGGGAATTGAACATTTTAGTTAGGGTCCTCTCTTTTGCTTAGTTTGTTTAGATGTACCAATTTTAGTGGGTTTATCCTATGTTGTGTGTTTATATGAGTGAGTATATACCGTGAGTGTCTTTTTGCTTCTGGGACAACTCACTCAGGATGATCCTTTCCAGGTCCCACCATTTACCTGCAAATTTCATGATTTCCTTATTTTTCATTGCTAAGTAATACTCCATTGTATAGATGTACCACAATTTCTGCATCCATTCTTCAGTTGAGGGGCATCTGGGCTGTTTCCAGCTTCAATCTAGGACATTATTAAGTGAAATAGGTTTAAAGGGAAATGAGTTTCAGCTTAACTAATGCACCAGGAGGGAAGCAAACACAGGAAACTGTCCTAGCATAGCTTTGAAGCCGTGAGATCTCCCTGTTTCCTTGAGTCCTTTTTTGGCAAGAACAGTAAACAGGTTGTAATGATTTTTATGAGTATCATTCTTAAAAGTTTAATTTGACCCTGTGTTTTAAGGAGAAGAAGCAAAACTTGTTAGAGCCCTTTGTCACTGCTAGTCTAGCTTATGCTACAAAAAGGAAATATCAATTTTGCCATTTTAAAAGAGGTATATTTAAGGGTATATGTGTTCCTCCGCTCAGAAAATACGCTATACTGATTTTCCAACTGTCTGTCTCATTGCTCAGCATCAAAACCATCCCCCATAAATATAAATAAATATAAATATAAATAAAACAAACTGATCAGAAGTTGAATTCCAGGGTGTATAATATTTTCCCACTATATACTAATGTCCATATAAACACAGACAGATTTTAAAGTGATTTATAGTCTTGGGACATGAATACATTTACAGCACCATGATCAAGTTAACTAAGAAATAAAGGAGAATCTTCTTTTTAATGATGTGCTTTAAAAAAAAAAAAACAAACAAACACTGAATTTCTATTTATATAATCAAGAAATAGCCTGAAGCAAGACCTCTATGGACTCAGGACTAAGCCCAGTTATTAATGAAGGGCTCCCATTCTTTTGCTTATGTTCAGACCCTGAGCTCATTAATTTAATGCCAGCATTGTTTGCCACCTAGAACAGTGAGAAAATGAGCTCTTCTCAGAATGTCCCTTTGAAGGCAGTAGTTCACATTCCATACTCAATCGGAAGCGACACTTAATTCGGTAGACACAGGTACGGAGACTGAAGAGAATGAAACTGTCCTAATAGCACAAGGTGCACAATTGAGCAAAGTCAGTGTGAAACTCACTTGCTCACAGCATCATAAGCAGCCAAAGCCAGGGGCAAGGGTAGGTTGGGAAAAGAAGCATATTGAGGAAACGAAAGGGATTTATGTTTTGATAAGTTACCATTTTTCTTTCTCTAAGGCTTCTTTTCTGTCAAGTGATTTTGACACATCTGACATCTTCATTTCAGATACTAAATGAAAAACAAACTTTAAATACACACACATTGTCATGTATATTTACCAGATGACTGTCATCTCCCTAACTCAGGTAAACCCTAATAAAGCAAAAGTAGGATTATATTTTGTATCTCTCGCTCTCTTTTTTAATCACTGTGTGATAAAAATCTGAAACCTGAGTAAGTCACCAAAGTTGAAAACAAAATCAAGAGTCATTCTTTGAGATTCAAGTTTTTGTTAATTAACAAAGCTGATGTGGTTAGCCTTTTATGGAGTCGCCAGGAAAAGTTCTCTGAGTGTCGAAGTTACAGTTCTTGAGAGGAACAGAATCATCTATGTGCATGTGTACTTATGGGATTATTAAATAGCCTCACATAGTAAATGCTGGGTAGTCCAGAAAACCAGTACCTGCTCCATCTGCAAAGCAGCAGTCCCGATCAGGCACTGTAAGCTTGGACATTTTCTGGAGAGTCACTGGAATTTGGTCCACAGTGGAAGGCCAAAATACCGAGAATATGGTGACAGTAGAAAAAAACAGAGACACTTTCTCTGAAGAAGATAAGCAGCCACATCTATGCCACTTTTTCATTGGCTTTTTATGAGAGCTGCCCGTTGGAATGCCACCCACTTTGGAAGACAAGTCTTATCCCCTCAGATAAGAGAACATGCCTCTTATCTAGAAATGCCCTCAGAGATGTACCCAAGCCCAGAAGGGTGTGTACGCAAGGTGATTCTGAATCTTGTCAAGCTGACATGCAAGTCCAACTATTCTAGCTAGAGACTAGTAGGGTGACCCTAAATCTCAAGATGCTAAGTTACTACAGCCTGGGCTTTGTCTTCAGATAACCTGGTGACAGGAGCCTCAAAGGGATGTATGAGGAGATGACAAAGATAAAGATGGACGCTAAAGAAGATAAAAGCTGCGGTCAGGACATCTTGCATTTACTTTGTCTTATGCCTAACAAGTTTATAAAGCAGTACAGCATAAGAGTATACTAATAGTGGAAGGGTGGGGACAGCAAAGGTCTACAGAGAGTTAAGTCACACAGTGTTGACAAAGAGAACATGAAATAGCTCAGACACAACCCAAAGGGAAGAGCCAGGCCCCCAGAAACCACAGCCTGGACTCCTTTTACCTAGACCAGCTTTACCAAGCCCACTCCTGGACAAGGACACAGAACTAAAGTTCCTTTTGTCCTTTCATCTGAGCCTCTGGGAAAGTCTTGGATCAGTCTGGCTCCCAAACAACCCAGATGCTACATGTTTCTATAAATGCAAGCAAAATAAAGGATGATCTGCATAAAGTTCAGAAAATGAGAGTTGCAGAATAATTGTTTCTTAGAACTTGTGTGGAGAGCTGGAATCTAGATGACATGAGTCACTAGACACATATATTTGGTGGCAGGTGTGATTCTCTACATTCTGTTGTAACCCATAAGAGAGCTCCTTCAAAAGCACTCAAGATCCCCATATGTTCACATTCCCTCACAGTTTCTCAGTTAACAACTGGGGTGCCAAGGAAGTTTAATAATGGAACAGCTTACCTTAGATGTGGTTTGCTAGTGATGAAAAACTGCAAGTCCCCAAAAAATGTAAATGCTGCCATTTGCTTACTGTAGAAACTTTAAGGAGTCAGTCCTCAAAACCACATCATTCCTAGCTGATCAGATACCCTCCAGTCTCTTCAGGCTGTAACCAAATAGTTGACAGAAAACTTTAAAGAAAGGCTCGTGGTTTCAGAGGACTGCAGTCCACCCCCTACCCCCAACCCCTACAGGCCACCTCCATGGTGGCAGAAGCAAGAAGAAGCAGTTTGCAAAATGGTGGGCCAGGAAGCACAGAGTGACTAGAGCTAGCAGCAGGGCATAACCTAAACAGACCCACCTTACTGACCTACCTCTGCCAACTAGGCCCCACTTTATAAAGGCCTCACAGTTCGCCAAAACAGAGCTAACAGCTGGAAAATAAGCATCCACAGCATGAGGCTGCCTGAGATACTTCGGTTTAAGCCATAGCAATGTGGCATAAGAATGCTAATATACTCCTTTTTGGTGTATCTGCTTCTTTTTTTTCTAGGGCTTTTAGGTGAGCCATTAAGTTGCTTGAATGTGCTGTCTCGAATTTCTTCTTGAAGGCACGTAGTGCTATGAACTTTCCTCTGAGCACTGCTTTCATTGTGTCCCATAAGTTTGAGTATGTTGTGCCTTCATTTTTATTGAATTCTAAGAAGACTTTAATTTCTTTCTTTATTTCTTCCCTGACCCAGCTGTCATTGAATAGCAAGTTGTTCAGTTTCCATGTGTGTGTAGGCTTTTTGCTATTTCTGTTGTTGAGGTCCAACTTTAGTCCATGCTGATCAGAAAGGATACAAGGGATTATTTCAATCTTCTTGTATCTGTTGAGGTTTGCTTTGTGACCAACTATATGGTCTATTTTGGAGAAATGAGGTGCTGAGAAGGTAAATTCTTTTGTGTTTGGGTGTAAGGTTCTGTAAATGTCTGTTAGGTCCATTGATTCATGACCTCTGTTAGAGACATTGTTTCTTTGTTTAATTTCTGTTTTGTTGACATGTCCTTTGTTGAGAGTGAGGTGTTGAAGTCTCCCACTATTAATATGTGGGGATCTATGTGTGGTTTAAGTTTTATCAATGTTTCTTTCACATATGTGGGTGCCCTTGCATTTGGGGCATAGAGGTTCAGGATTAGGTCAACAGAAGGTATAAGATCGGTTCACCATCCGTGGCATCATTCCATAGACTGAGGCCCCAGACTAAAGTAAACTGAGAAAGTGAGCTAAGCTCAAGCATCCGTCTCCCTCTACTTCCTGATTGTGGAGGAAATGTGACCAGTCACCTCACATTTGTCCCACAACGACTTCCCTACCGTGATGAGCTGAGCCCTAGGACTATGAAACAGAATAGACCCTTCCCTCTTTGATTTGTTTTTGCCAGGCATTTCAGCACAGCAACAAAACAAGGAACTAATGCCGTTAGGCCCCACAGCGGTCCCATGCTTACGACCCTATCCCCTCTCCCACCCCCAGCAAATAGTCGTACGCTATGATGTGTTTTTCAATGTTGGGGTAGGGCTGATGGAGTGAGGTCCCTTATACTGACACACGGGTCTCCATGATTGTGAGGGCCAATCCGGAGTCTCCATCTGTAAATGCTGGACTGAGTACAGAGACTTCAGCTTCTGTGGGTTAATGGCTCTCACGGGAACTAATACAAGGCTTTGAGGCAGCAGCACCTGTAATCGTTTTCTCTGTTCTACCACCTGAGGTGAAGAAGTAGGAGAGGCCTTGGGCAACCCTGGCTGACGAGCTACGGCAGCAGCACATGAGAGTATTGGCTGGGGTCAAGTTTATGGAACATCTCCCAGCATGAGGTTCACCATAATAAGCCTCGTATTGATTCCACTCTGCAGCCTGGTCTTAATTCACTCACCGTCCAACAAGAGTGAGTAACTGTATATGTTGGGGGAAAAGCACTGTGGATAATTCCTTGCTGTTTTCTTCAATGGGGCTGTTTGTTTTGTTATACTAAAAGCAGACAGCATAATCTCCCAACTGATTTCCTCAGCTCTTGTCATGGTACTTTGGTGCATAAAGAGCCTTCCCAATTCTCGTGTGTGTATGGATGTCATCACCGCAGCATGATGCTGTTAACCTTAAGTACCATAGTGTACAGCTCAGTACTTAGATTCAGCTCCCTAGCACTTCACCACGGTACCTTACTGAGCCTTGACACATCCTATCTATTAGACTTGAGCAAAAGTCCATCAAAAGCTCAGTGCCATTGACAATGTTTCCAATCTTCCTTTCGTTTCCTACATGGACTCAGAAGCAGATGGGGAACATAGATGTTATATGATAGACAATAGCTCAGACCGCCTCTTACTCTGAGTGGCATTCACCACAAAAACTCCCAAAGGTCCCAAACATTCTAGCATGAGATGATTAAAATATAAACACAAAGTGACGAAACACCTTTTTATTTCTCTGTGTATGGATTAATATTTTTCAAAAGAAACAAAAGTCAAAGAAAAAGAAAATTGTATCTTTTTTATTCCCTAAATTATTCTTCTTTTACCAACTAGAACAGATTTCTGCAGTAAATATAAAAAATAATGTTTATAGACCTCATGGGCCAGCAGCAGTCTTTGCTCACTTATGAAGGAAAAAAGTCATTGACCAAGTGCTTTGGTGACAGGATGGGAGAAGTAGTGGTTTTTTAATAATTTTTATTTTTTAATATTAATCACAGGTTATTAACTTCGTATCCCAGCCATAGCCCCATCCCTCATTCCCTCCCAATCCCACCTCCCCTCCCTCATCTCCTCCCTGCCCCTTTCCAAGTCCACTGATAGGTGAGGTCTTTCTCCCCTTCCATCTGAACCTAGCTTATCAGGTATCTTCAGGACTGGCTGCAATGTCCTCCTCTGTAGCCTAGGAAAGCTGTTCCTCCCTCCGGGGGGGCGGGGGTAGTGTCTTAAACAAGAAAAACTAAGACTGGAATAGCTTTGCAGTCTGTATATGCACTCCCTATACTTCTATATTTAGACCTGTCTTGAGTCCAGAGTAAGCATCCTGTGACTTTACTTGCTGCTATGATAAAATACTAACTTAAGGTTAAATCTAAGGTTCAATTTAAGGCTAAAAGGGTTTATTTTCACTCATAGTTTAAGAGTAAAACTCTATCATAATGGTGAAATGCCATCTGCAGGAGTTTGAGGCAGCTGGCCACATTCTATCCACAGTCAAGAAGCATAGGATGATGAATATTTGTGCACGGATGATTTTTTTCCTTTTGACACAGTACAGGAGCCTCTCCTGGGGAGTGGTGCCACCAAGTATGGGACGGTCTTCCAACCTCGGGCAACCTAATCGACATAGTTCTCCACAGCTCTGCCTTCAGGTGATTCAAGATTTCACCAAGTCTACATGTGAAAGTAACCATCACAGAAGAGAGTCCTCATCTGTCTTTTGTCCTACAGGAAATAGAGATGTGAACAGAGGTGTCTGCAGCGATTTACCAACGACTACCTACCCTTATCATACTTTCCTTAACCCCTAAGAATTTTGAGTAATATATTAGTCTTTTAAGGTCAGCATTGGAAAATAACAGAGACCAAGCGGCTTAAGCCACAAAACCACTTCTCAGTACTTTGGAGACCTGAAGTTGAAAACCAGGTTGCCATTTGATGAGGCCTCTGCCTTGCTTGTAGGCAAACAGTCTCCTGGAACCTCACACGGCTTCACCACCACTTTGGTGTCTTTCGCCTTCTTATAGAGCACTAGTCCCACTTAGCTTAGTTCGCTGCGTTAGTGCCCTCACACCATTGTAGATTAAGGCCTCAACGTGAATACAGTCCAGTCTACTACATGAAACCCTTATGTGGCGAACACTGAACTTGGGCTAGAAGTGACAATTAAAAAATGGGATAGAGTGCTAAACAGAGAATTCTCTGTAGAGGAATATCGAATGGCAGAGAAACACTTAAAGAAATGTTCAATGTCCTTAGTCATCAGGTTAACGCAAATCAAAACAACCCTGAGATTGCACCTTACACCCATCAGAATGGCTAAGATGAATAACTCAAGTGACAACACACGCTGGAGAGGATGTGGAGAAAGGGGAACCCTCCTCCACTGCTGGTGGGAATGTAAACTTATACAATCACTTTGGAAATGAATCTGGCACTTTCTCAGGCAATTAGGAATAGCACTTCTTCAAGATCCAGCTATACCTCTCCTAGACATATATCCAAAAGACACTCAAGTGTCTTTTGAGGATGACAAGGACATCTGCTCAACCATGTTTGTAGCAGTTTTATTTGTAGTAGCCAGGATCTGGAAACAGCCCAGATGCCCTTCAGTTGAGGAATGGATACAGAAATTGTGGTACACTTACACAATGGAATATTACTCAGCAATAAAAAACAAGGAAATCATGAAATTTGCAGGCAAATGGTGGGAACTGGAAAAGATCATCCTGAGTGAGGTATTCTAGAAGCAGAAAGACAAACAGGGTATATATTCACTCATAAGTGGATACTAGACATAAAACATAGGATAAACATACTAAAATCTATACACCTAAGGAAGCTAATCAGGAAGGAGGACTCTGGCTAAGATGTTCAATCCCCATTCAGAAAGGCAAAGAGGATGGACATCAGAAGAGGGAGAAAACAGGGAACAGGACAGGAGCCTACCACAGAGGGCCTCTAAAAGGCTCTACCCTTCAGGATATCAAGGCAGATGTTGAGACTCATAGCCAAACTTTGAGCAGAGTACAGGGAATCTTATGAAAGAAGTGGGAGATAGTAAGACCTGGAGAGGACAGGAGCTCCACAAAGACAGCGACAGATCCAAAAAGTCTGGGCACAGGGGTCTTTCAGGACCCTGATACTCCAGCCAATGACCACTCATGGAGATGGCCTGGAACCCCTGCACAGAGGTAGCCTATGGCAGTTCAGTATCCAATGGCCTCCATAGTAATGGAGACAGGGACTGTCTCTGACATGAACTGATTGGCCTGCTCTTTGATCACCTCCCCCTAAGGGGGAGCAGCCTTACCAGGCCACAGAAGAAGACAATGCAGCCAGTCCTGATGAGACCTGATAGACTAGGATCAGAGGGAAGGGAGGAGGACCTCCCTTTTCAGTGGACTGGGAGAGGGACACAGGTTGGGAAGAGGGAGGTAGGATTGGGAGGGGAGGATGGAGGGAGGCACAGGGGGGATACAAAGTGAATAAACTGTAATTAATAAAAATAATTAAATAAAAAATATTTTTTAAAAAAGTGTAGTAACAAACAATAAACCCTGGTTTCTAATATCATGGAACTTACCGTGTGCCTGAAAGGGAAGGTATGAAATACATTCATATTCCCACATAAAAGGTAGTATTTAGGGGATAGAAAGATGGCTCAGTGGTTATGAGCACCATTTGTGATTACCAGAGGTCCTGAGTTCAATCCCCAGCAATCACATGTTGGCTGACAACCATCTATAATGTGATCTGATGCCCTCTTCTGGCCTACAGGTATACATGCAGATAGAGCATTCATACATAAAATAAATAAATCTTTTTTTAAAAAAAAAGGGAGTTTAAAAAAAGGAGTTTTTAATCAAAGACATACTGTTCACATTATTTTTAAAAAATATATTTTTAATATATTTACAATGAATAAACTTTAGACTACTTTGTATCTAATTCATGTGTCTTTAAATTTATAAAAACTGGGTGAGTAAAATTTTCTTGGAAGTTCCTTCAAATACAGGAAGGGGTGGTGTTCTCTTAAAGGCAGAAGGGCTAGGCCAAGATTCATCTAGGACAGCTGTGAAGGGCAAAGAGTGCTTTGAATCTTGTAGGGATGGAGTGATGTCTCCTCCTTTTGTCTACGTGATGGCTAAAGAAACTCTATTTTATGCTGGGCATACTCTTGATATTCACTAGCCATTTGTCTCTGACGCAAGTTCCCCAAAGATAAGTTCTCAGTAGCCCTGACTTAGTGACTCACACCCCAAGTTGTTGTAGCTGTGGCCATCTACTTGTCATGACATGGCTGCATTTTTGGCTCTGTAACTTGCTTATACAGATACCCAAAGATTGCTTTGCATTGCCGTAAACACTTCTCACAGACCAGTTTTTGCTTACTTACATAGATATTGAAGGTCTTACCATTTTCCCTTTTAAAACCCCTGCCCCAACCTTCCCCTCTTCACAGCAGTCTCAAGTTTGCCTTGGAGATTGTTTGTCCTACTAGCGGCTAACCAATAAATATTTTAATTATAATTGGACTGAATCTATGGTCTTTCCCAGGGGTCACAAACTCCATAACATCTAGACTAGTTGAAAGCAGAAAAGCCTGTCCTCCTCTCAAGTACCAAATATCATGAGAGACTGTGTTTTAGATTTTAGATGTGGACTGATGGTGGGTGGGGATAGGAACAGGAGAGAATCAGTGGGGGAAGGGTGTCAGGGGGAGATGAAGGGAGAGAGTGCTGAGACAGACAACTGGAATTGGAGGTACTTGGTGGCTGATGCAGAAACTAGTGCAGTAGAAACTCTCTGGACCCTGTGAGAGTGACCCTCGCAAAGAGGGGGGTACTGAGCCCATACTGGCCATTTTCCATAACCAGGCAAGGCTCCTATCCCTGGGATTGAGACATCAGTCCAGCCACAAAACCTTAGACCTAGAATAATCTGACTGTCCTGCATGCAATACATGCTGGAGCCATGGTGGTAAAGAACTTGTGGGAGTGGCCAACCCATGACTGGTCCAACTTGTGGCCCACGCCAAGAAAGGGAGCCCATGCCTGACACTGCCTGAATGATTCAGAGGCAGGATAGCCCAGAGACCTAGGATAGAGCCGATCATGACCGGTAAATAGATAGATAAATAAATAAACTGATTCCTAATGATACTCTGTTATACTCCTAGATTGGCACAATTGTCACCAGAGGGGCATCGTCCAGCAACTGATGGGAACAGATGCAGAGACCTACCAGGTAACACTAGGCACAGCCTGGGAAACCCAAAACAAGAAGGGGAGGAAAGAGTGTAGGAGCCAGAGGAGCTGTGAACACCACAAGAACATGACGCACAGCATCAACTAAGAAGGGTTCATAGGGGCTCAATTACACTGGAGCAGTGAACATGACCCTGTACAGGTCCGAGCTATATCCTAGCATCTACCTTATGGTTGTGTAGCTTTGTGTTCTCCCAACGATGGGAGGACGGTGGCTCTGACTTACTCTTGGAACCCTTTTCCTCTTAGTGGGTTGCCATGTCCAGCTATGAGGGTTTGTGCCCTTTTTCTTCCTTTTATTTTTTTCTTTAAAGGAAACAGAGGAGGAGTTAATCTAAGGGAAAGGGGAGATGAAGGGAAGGGCTGGAGGAGTAGAGGGAAAAGAAACTGGGGTGGCGATGTAATGTATGAGAGAAGAATAAAAGTTTAAAAAATATAACTCCTCTGTTAAACAGCGGGAAACAAAAGACAAGCATTTCGGAAATGTTCCAAAAAGAACAAAACGACCTAAATCCTGTAGCATTCAACCCTTGGATCTGTGATTCTATGTCACCTTCCTACAGTGCAAATGGAGACTTATAAGAAATAAAAATAAAAATAAAGTGAGAGAAGAAGAAAAAGAAAGAGCCAAGACCTTTTGTTTAATGAAATGCAAATGAAGCAGTCACTAGGTCACCAAGCACCATATGTATGCTAATTCTGCACTGCTCCTTGAATCTGCTCTTCTCATCCCAGATGGAGTAAGGTTTATGTTGAATGAGATTTAATACCGGCTCTGAGTTAGGCAAATCTAGCTTTTGCTCTGATTCCACTCACTGCTTATTGGTCCAAGGAGCTTGAGAAAAATATCTAGTGACTCTGAGCCCAGGTTATCTCACCCGCAAAACTCAGAACAATGTTGGCTTTCTCAGGTTCAAGGGAGTGGGTGATGCTCTGGTTATTTTGGAATCTTCTAAAGCATGTTATAGAGTGTAATAACGATAAACAGATGGAAAAGAAGAGAAGAAAGCAAAGGGAGCCTCCTCAGCCCTCACCCAAACAGCCAGAACGCTGCTGATGGCATTCTGAAGTGCATCATCTCAGACTCATCCACTCAACGTCTCACTACATCTGTTCTAGTGATTGTCAACACAGCGACGGGCTCTTCCTTTCTCTGATTCCTGTTTTCTAGTCACTCCATTCTGTTCTACACCAACTGCCTTCTCCGCTCTCATGACTTCTGCTAACTGCCTGTTTTATTGCTCTCTTTCCGTTACCTTTCTCATGGATATTTTTCTTCATACCCTTCCACTGCTCACTACATCCTTACTTGCTTCTTTCATTTTTAAGTTGCCCAAGAGGAAAGGTCAGATGGAATTATTGCCCCTAGAAGTTATCAGGACAAAATCTGAGGCCGAATGCTTATAGATCATCAGCCTGTATGGATGGCTGCTTGGGGAACTAGTGATCTTTCCCAATCAGTTCAACTCTAGACCGGGCGGTTACATCTGCAGATGGAACTTTAAAGAGTGAGTAGTTTACAAGCTAGCCCTCAGAGATTCCTTAGCAATGACAGTGTAACTAAACACTTACTGCCGGGACCTGCCTAATAATGGTGTGTGCATGAGGATAAGACAAAATGAACAGTTGTTTGTCCATCAGCTGGCATAAGACAAATGGTCAATAAATCTTAACCCTGCCCTTCTTTTATCCCCATTCTTACTGTCTTATCACAAATCCAAATTCCCTCTAACAACTATATAGGCTTGCCTTACATCTTCTTCTGCTCTTGCTCACTCAAATTCATCTCTCACTCCTATTTGTAGAGATTAAGTTATCTAACATAAAGTAATTTATTGCTATGTGATAGACACCTGAATAGATGAGAAAAAAAACAAAAATTAATGAAGTATTTATTCTACCCTTAAGGGGCTCGAGAAAAAGTAGAAATCCAATAGCCATAAATATATACTATAAAAGGTACATCAGAGAAGCCAAACAATAACAATCAGGTCTGCTAAAAGGGGGAATCAGGTGAGTCTAAAAGAATATAACAGGTCAGAAAATGCTGAGAAAGTTCATTTCACAGACAGGACCAGGTCACGAAGAATTTATAGCTCTCAGGCAAGGAACTGGGGCACTGTAAACAGGAGAAACAAAACACTGCTTTTAGGGTAGTTTTTTAAGTGCTCCATAGATCACTGGCTCAAAACCTGCTGTGTTGGGTAATCAATGACCCAGATTTCTGGCAATAGAATTTTTTAGTTTTAATACACAAACATATTATGTATTTCTGTGAAATGAGTGATACATCATTTGATAATGAGATTTACCATCCAGATTTTTATCACTATAGATACATACAGAGAGAAAAAGTTTTTCTGAACTCATAGTTTTGGGAATTCAAGGGATGCTCAGTCTCTGGCAGGGACCTACTGGCAAATGGCAGATGACTGAATGTACTCAAAAGCAAGCAAGTGATACATCTTTCTTAAATCAGAAACAAAAAGAACAGGATGGAATGAGCTTCCTACTCTTATGACAATTCTCTCAGAAAATGAAGGGTGAAGTGTCTTCCTATGTGGCCAGGTAAGGCTGCTTCCCCTCCTTCAATGGAAGGTGATCAAAGAGCCAGCCACTGAGTTCATGTCAGAGACAATCCCTGTTCCCATTACTAGGGAACCCACTTGGAGACTGAGTTTCCGTGGGTTATATCTGTGCAGGGGTTCTAGGTTATCTCCATACATGGTCCTTGGTTGGAGTATCAGTCTCAGAAAAGACCCCTGTGCCCAGATTTCTTGGTTCTGTTGCTCTCCTTGTGGAGCTCCTGTCCCCTCTAGGTCTTTCTATCTCCTCCTTCTTTCATAAGATTCCCTGCACTCTGCCCAGAGTTTGGCTATGAGTCTCATCATCTGCTTTGATACACTGCTACATAGACTCTTTCAGAGGCCCTCTGTGATAGGCTCCTGTCCTGTTTCCTGTTTTCTCCCTCTTCTGATGTCCATCCTATTTGCCTTTCTGAGTGAGGATTGATCATCTTACCCTGGGTTCTCCTTCTTGATTAGCTTCTTAGGTGTACAGATTTTAGTATGTTTATCCTATATCCACTTAAAAGTGAGTATATACCATGTTTGTCTTTCTGCTTCTGGGATACCTCACTCAGAATGATCTCACCATTTGCCTCATTCACCATTTGATCTCACTCAGATCCCACCATTTGCCTGCAAATTTCATTATTTCCTTGTTTTTAATTGCTGTGTAATATTCCATTGTGTAAATGTACCACAATTTCGGAATCCATCCTTCAGTTGAGGGGCCTCTGGGTTGTTTCCAGGTTCTGGCTATTATAAACAAAGCTGCTACAAACATGGTTGAACAAATGCCCTTGTGTACTTGAGCATATTTGGATATAGCCTTCTTTGTGCAGTAGGCAGTGTGTCAGGTTCATAGTCTGAAGGTACTGAGTATCAAGCCTTTAAGCACATCAGACCCTGAGAACAGACTCAGACCAGATCCAGCCCATCTCAGTTACTTTTCCATTTCTGTGAAAAGACACCAAGTCCAAGGCACTATAAAAGAAAACATGTAACTGGGGGCTTGCTTACAGTTTCAAAGGGTGTGTGTGTGTATATGACAGTCATGGCAGGGAGCGTGGGAGTAGACCAGTAGTCATGGTGCTAGAGCAGTAGCTGAGAGCTCAATGCTGAAACAACAACCACAAAGCAGAGAGAGAGAGATGACTGGAATGGCCTGGGCTTTTGAAACCTCAAAGTGACATTTCCAGTGTCGTATTTCCTTCAACAAGGCTACAAAGCCATAAAAGACCATATTTTCTAATCCTCACCAAATAGTTCTACCAACTGGCGACCAAGCATTCAAACATACGAGCCAATTGCAACCATTCCCATACAAGCCATCGCCCAACCTATAGCACAGGACATTCTCCAAACTTATGTGACCTGGAACTTCCTTCCTCACAGGACACCTGGGATTGTTATTAGACACATCTAGAAGAGTCATGTGAACTACATTCGCATGCAGGTCCCTGTGTCCTCTGGAACAGTGCCCTTAGTGTCGCTCTTCCAGCTTGGCCTCCTCCTTGCCTGGGCAGTCCACCCCCAGCTTCTTCCCCTCATGTTCTATGCACTGCGGACAGTCTGGAAGTGTGTGCTTTATGCCTCTTGCTTGTGAGCTCTTCAACAGCTCTCTGGAAATCTTTGTCACTCACTCATATTTCATGGCACATCCCAAAATATTTCTTCAACATGGTCATTCATGATGTCCAGAGCAGCATTAAAAGTGATTTTTCTGTGTGTCCCTTACGATCTGCTTATACAGTTTTGGTGAGCCCTTTTCCCACTCTAATTTTTCTCACAGACAATAATATTCACACGCAGTGGGTACAGGTTTAGGATCGAGATCACAGCCACACTTTGTAAGAACCACCCAAACTTATGCTCCATTTTTTTCCTTTCCTGTCACAACTTTCTGTGTTTTCAGATAAAACCTTACCATCCCCTCCACACACACACACGCACACACATAATGCAGCAGAAGTTTCCAAAGCTTCTCTCACTCTACACAAATGTACATGAAAAAAAATAGCTTCTTTATTTTGCCTGTAACAATCTAATTTTCCTCATTAGCACCCACCTGCTGAGGTAATAACTACTGAGTTCACTCCTCTCTTGAAAATGAATCTAATTCTCTCTAGAGAATGCTGTCTTTTTTGAATAACTGTCCAGCTCTCTCGCCTTTCTTTTCCCCAAAAGGACAACTAGATGTAACTGTTTTCCTCTTTTCTGCTTGTCCTCCCAAGCAGAAAAAAGGAGGCCTCAGATTTACATCCCCAATCTATGTTTTTCTCTGGACTGGCAGTCACAGCTGTGAACAAGTCAGCTGGCTAAGGGTCTTTCTGCTCCACCTGGATAAAAATCATAGGGAGAGTCGACACTCTTCAGTGCTGCTCCCCAGCAGCTTCCATTTCTCTCAGGGTCCGACAGTGAGCTGACACTTAACAGAAGACTGAAGCAGCAGCAGAGGACACCCTCTAATGTCACAGCTCTTGTGCCAGCTTCAGGATCCTCAACCCTGTAAGTGTAACAGTCTCCTATGTGGCCCTTGGGCATCAAGACCCTTAGTCCTACAAATTTTATAGTGCCCTCTTCAGGCCTTAGCAGTCAGGAATCTTAGCTTGACAAGTGTCACTGTCCTCAGTAGAAGCATTGAATATCAATATTCTATGCTTTTGGCAGTGGCCACAGTGAAGCCTCTCCTAGGCATTAAGATCTTTGACCTTGAAAACTTGAAGCTCTCTGAAAATTTTCTGGTAACCAGAACTTGCAGTTTTTCTTCTATGGCTCCTTACAGCCTTCTCCCATCTAAGGACTAAGCTTCTCGGTTTCCAAGATCAGACTAGATCTGGTATGTTTGGGATGGGATGGCTGTAGACTCCTTACAGACTTCTTTCTACCTTCTTATCATCTCTCTGCTTCTACTTCCCTTACCCATGTCCTGACCTGGAATGGTTCTGTCCCTCCTTCAGTTGTCAGTGGCTAATCCAGGATAACTCTATGTGCCTGCCTCTGTCAGAACAGGAGCCAGAACACCAGAAGGGGTGTTCAGGAAATGGGTTTGGGGGAGCAGAGGGTATCATAGCATATATTCCCTCCCAGTAGAGAGATCACTTGGGTGAATGGGATCAATGGGCAGTTCGTGGTAGAGTTGCAACACTGTCACCAACAGTAGATTTAGGCCTGTGGCTACTGCTAGTTCGCAGGCCAAAGTCACCATTAAGTTCACCTACTTCCTTGACTGTCAAGTGGCTGCTCTTTTTTGGGGGGGGAGGGTAGCCAAAGCTTGAGACCCAGGAGCCCAGTGTCCACAGCTCAGCCTCAGTCTCGCTCAGTATCAGAAGCCACTGGGATCACCTCCGAATCCACAACTCTTAGCTATCAAGCAACAGTTCCAAGAAGTTTCATCCAGGGAAAGGCAGGCTGGTTGTTGCAGAACACCAGATGCACCAGCGGGGCACCCAAGTGATCTTCAGCTGTCACACTGGCTGCTGGGTAATGCACACTGCCACTGAGGTATGAGGCCACCTTAACACCAGAGGGATCTTTAGCTGTGCACCACAGCCAAGCCCTGCCTGCCCAAGGTGGGCATTTGTTCAACTGTCCAGGGACCTCTGCCATGCTTGGCTGCTGCATTGCTATCACCACCCTCTGCTGCTCCTTTCTCGATTCCCAGCTCAGCTCAAGCTACTCAGAATAGGCAAGGAAAGGCTATCCCAGAAGTCATTAGTCAACCTGATATTACAAGAACAATAGTGGAAGCACAAAAGTCTGTCTTTGGGCCATCACTGAGAAACCTAATTTTAAAGGCAGGAAGGGATGTTTGAATCAACCACAGCCATTTGGACTATTATAGCCATTCATTGTGGACAAATCACAGTCATTAAAGTTTCTGAGTTGGCCCACCATTCAAAGCTTTGACAATAACCATGGCAGGTTAAGCAAGGTGTGTGATCTCAGAAAGGCTGATAACAATTGTCCAGCCCTGTGTGGGACTGTGTCTTCAGGAACCTGGGCAGACGGCTGTAATCATCTGCACAGTTGTCTCAAGGCATCCATGGAGTGTTCAAGATGTCTGGTTATCAGGCTCACGATTTGGTACAAGGCAGTAGACACAGTAAGAAACAACAAAAGTGGTGGGTTTTCACTCATATTTAGCAATGTTTTATCAATACACTTGCCCCATAATCAAGGAAATGTGGGTTTTCTGATCCGATTGGATATGCCACCAGACCTTTCCTGGGCATTTTCTGACACCTGCTTTTAAATTTGTCATATTTGTCATATAAGAAGGATTTGTGGTCAGTCATCATTTGCTTTTGTTAATGTTCAGCTGTCTGACATAAATTCATCCTCTCTGTTATTACAGTGGTTGGTTCTGGCTGAGGTGCCACTCTGAGCTACAAAGCCACCACTTCTCTGCCAAAGCAACCATCCACATACAGGACTCTCCAGGTGATTCCCTATCATCCCTCCTTCTGGGACCTGCAGGAAAACCTGGGGATCTATACAAGTAGGACCAGAATGAAGAAAAAAACTTGGAAGAACTACATCATGATGAAGCACAACCTAGTTGCTCAATGAAACCTTGGAGACTAAAGTAATATCTTTTTTACAAATTCCATCAGTGTGTATGTATTGCTTTTAAGAAGTTCTTCCATAAATGATAATATAATATAAACTCTACATTATAGCCACTCAACATAAACAAATTTAAGGGTTTTTTTTTCCTCTTATTTTAACTCAGCATCATCACTAACTGGGAATATCATGTTGGCAAAAATCAAATCTACTTTTAGAAACTTCAAATTCTAAGAGAAATAATCATGGTATTGATATACAAATGAGTCAACAAGGATGCCTCAAGATGATGCTGTCTTTAGAGTGGAAAACAAACTAAAGACACAATGGAAAATTGGTGAGAGACAGAGTTAGCCAGTGAGATGATGGAGCACAGGTGTGGGAGAGCAGATTGAATACAGACAATGTGGGATCAGGAAATGTCTCTCACGGGCTATTCTCCATAACGTGAGCAGTTCTATGTTGTGCGAATGATGTAATTATCTCTCCGGGTTACCTTGAACTCACTTGTAAGTATGAAACTCTCCAGATGGCTTCACACTGACAGACTCTTTTAAGTAGGCCGAGAATAAGGAAAATTAAGCATGCACATCAACAGGTTGTTTACCCTGTTGCTCCTTCTGGGTTGCCTGCCTAGCTCACTGGACGGGGGTTGGGCCCTAGTTTCCAGTTCATTGTACATTAGTTGAATGTAGTATTTGGGGTTGAAAAGAAGAGAGAGAGTCCAGATAATGGTTAGTGTGTGAGGAACCAGTGCTTGGATGGGAGAGGCTGCTGTGTTGAGAGAGGTAGATTAGATTTCACTTAGTAGTAGATCAAAAGAAGGTGGGAGCTTTATCATTTTTCTTCTTAGAAACACTCTGAAAATCTTGCTCCTTTAAAAGAACACGTTATATCTAAAACAAAGTCAGGAGTTCATTGGTTTATTTCTTTTTATTTAAGTAAAGAGTTCCCAAAAGAATGCTGTGCCATGTAAGTAGGTAGCCAGGCATGAACTACTCCATCATACCAAATACCTTCTTCTTTCCTCTGGAAGGTACTGAAAGGCTCATTTAATTCAATGACTCAATTGGAACCTTTATAATGCATTTTATATGACACACAATTTGTCTAGGTTTTAAAATGCATTGGAAGAATACCTTTGTACATTTCAATGACCCTGAGAGCACCCAGTTACTTCAGATTATATGGATATTGTGCTACAACCTACCTGTTTAACTATAAACTTTATCTCCAATTAACTTCTGCTTATGATCTGTTTAAGCCCTCAGAGAATGTGTCGGGGGTGGGAGGGAACCACAGTGAGGCAAAGGCTTCTTACTTCAATAAGGCTGCTCTCAACAAGTTTATAGGTCTCAAAGGACGAGGCCAACAAAAGCTGCACAAAGCGGGGGGGGGGGGGAGTCTTGTCTTCATTTGGCCTCCATTGAATCTGGGTGGGCACAAGCTAGCAGGTTGAACTAAAAATAGATACATACCAGGTAAGCAAGGCAACAAAGAGAAGAGAGTTAACCGTGCTTCCCACATGCAGCAAACACTGGCTCCATGTGCCCACCAAGATCAAAAAGCTCCCAGTCACAGAGGGACAGTCATCAACACAGATGTGGAGAAATGCAGAAACACAGTCCTAGAGCTTGTACCAGTGTGTGCATAAGGTGGAGGTGAAAAGACGAAAAATAGTCAATCTAATAGTCGGAGAGCTGAGGTGAGCTTTATATGAGGCTACAGAAACAGTGGGAGACAAGGTACAACTTCCCAAAATGAGCTGTGTGCACAGCACTCATAGCTCAGCATTGAATGGTCAGGAAAGAGGAGCCCTTCCCTTAGTGTGGCTACCACATGAGCCGCTTTCTCTTGAGAAAAACATCGTCTTGATGAAGTAAACGTTTGTAATATGCTAGGTTCTATCAGAATTTAATTGGCACCTACAGTCAATATTAACCTTCTAAATAAATGGTAGACTTCACTGAACATTTGTGTGGTCTGAATAATACCACTTGGAAATACAGTAGTTCACTGCCCTTCTATAAGACACACCACAAATTCCCCATTGTGGTGCCAAATGACCCTTTGAATCCTAGGCTGTTTCTATGGTTTGCGTAAAGAGGATATCCAGTAAGTTCAAGCTATAGCTAATCATGGGGAATGAATGACTACTCAAGCTAAAACCTCAGACTGTACATCAGAATCTCCTGGGCCTACCTACAAACCCCATTCTAGGATCCTTCCTAGATAAACATGCTTTTCAGAAGTTCACTAGAAGGGTCTGATGGGTAGCCAGATTGTCCGGCTGAAGACATTACGGAAAACAGCAAACAGAAGCAACATAAAATGGCACACATCGCAGACTGTCACTATTGCCCCTGCAACCAAAGTCTAACAAGGCATGTGCAGAGTCACTTCTACTGAAGCTGGAACCCAGCTGCAGGCCAAAAATTGAACAACTATGCAATGGAATGGACAGCTGCTGTGCTGAATCAACTGTCTCTAGCCTGACGTATCTATGACCAGCACATCAAAGGCTATAACTTCTTTGGTATACAGGTTGGTTTGTACTGGGACAACAAATTAGAACCCACAATGGCTTTAAGCCTAAGACTCTTGGTTTTCACTAATGACAAATGGTACAGGTAGACGGAGCCTTAGTTCTTAGTTCAGGACCCACTTCCCACCAACATCCCAAAGAAAGAATGAATTAAAGGGATTCTAGGGCTGGAGAGATGGCTCAGTGGTTAAGAGCACTGTCTGCTCTTCCAAAGGACCCAGGTTCAATTCCCAGCACCCACATGGCAGCTCACAACTGTCTGTACCACCAATTCCAAGGGATATGACACCTTCACACTAACACACATAAAATAAAATTAAATAAATTTTAAAAAATTTTAAAAAAAGTGACTAAAAAAAAAAAGGGATTCTAAAAATAATTCACACCAAGTCAAGTTTTGTGAGGAATGTGCCCTTGAAGGGAGCTAGTGTGCAATAATGCGGAATTCTCAATCAGTAAAGTGTCAGGCTAAAACTGACTCCAAAGCTGTCTTAATAAGTATCTAAAAATCACTTGAGGACTAATAGATTTTTTAGATTGGATGAAAGCTTCCTGAAGTAATACTTTGGAAATAATTGCCTAATTTGAGTGGTTGTATTCATGTTCATTAAAAATGAAAGTAAATAAAAATTAAAACTGCTCACATTTGTTCTCATTTCTCTCATATATGTAGCTGTCTCGGGCCAGGGGCCATCTTTAATATTCTGCTCACTACAAGCACTTAAAAGCACCCTGATACATCCACAAAGAAAAGCTGGAAACGGTTTCTTGTTATGTAAATTCTTCCAGGTTTTCACAATAAAGAATAAGGTCACATGTGTTAAACATGCAGCTTCCTACAGATGGCCACATGGAGGATGGATTTCCACAGCCAAAATGAAGACTAAGATCTGTGTTTCTCATTCTGACATTAGGATAAAGCACCACAAAAGTGGGGTTCTTTTAAATCCTTCAGTTTTAGCATGATTAACTGTGTTTCCTTAATATCTGTTCACTTTGCTGTGAACTCTTGGCCTCAGGTGCGTTATCAGAAACAGTAGACATGATTCTCAGCTCTCTTATTTCTCAGAGCAGTTCTCCCACCAATACCAACCACCCAATTGTCTTGAAGGGAAAAAAAATGGTCTCAGCCAGAAAGTTAAATTATAAAAGAATTTTTTAAAAAAAGTTAGGTTTACTGATTTAAGAGGCACTTGGTGAGTTTTCAGCCCTCAATTAAGGCTGTGATTTGAGAAAAAGAAAATGAATTTTCCAAGCAATTAGGTGGTAATAGATCTAATGGCTTTGGGGGGAAAGGAATGGGTATATTTAACTTTGACAAGTGGCTGCCATGCATGTGTTATATAACCTCTTTTGATAAGTATTTTTGCTCCACAGACCAAAATACCTTTTTTAATTATCTGAAAATGTCTTTTGCAGGGAATTAGAAAGAGTAACAACCACAAAGGAGAAAGGCACTCTGCCCTGCTGAATCAATAGCATTCATTTTTCTGAAAACATCTCACATTAATTTCATAATACTCATTTTAAAAGGTCCAAAAATATGTGCCTAACAATAAAGCATATTATCTCAGAAGGATATTTTACAAGAAAATGTGTCAGCTTTCATAAACTTCCACAGGGGACCCTTTTCCTTTCGAAAGAGAAAAAACTGACATTGAAAATACAGTGAAATTCGAACATGAAAAGACTTTTTAGCAGCATGAGGATGCAACACAATCCACAATAATCATGTATTTCATATGAAAGTAACGCTCAATCTCCAGCTCATTCATGCGACAAAAGAGCAAATCCTACTTTCGGTAATGCATCACACGTATCCCAAATTCATGGAGACTTACTCTCCTCATTTACATCCTTAATAAACACGATGAGATTGATTCATCAAAAAATATACCTGATTTCTACTCATTAGTCAATAGGGAAAAACAAGTTTTAAGTGTTTAACTGTTCACAGTATGCAATTTATTTGATCATTAAACTCTGTCTCCCCAGTAACCCCAGTTCTTCAGATTGCCTAAACGTGTCCTTCAAGGGAGGAAATCTTCTATTTATCTGTTCTCTAGGATCAGGAAAAAAATTCTCAGTCTTCACTCCCCATACATCTAACACTACAGATCAGAAAATCTATTTAACTTTGAGAGCTGAGGGTGTAGCCTCAGTGGTGGGATCCTCATATGTATGAAGCCTTTTCCTTTGGGGTAACTAAGCATCCCAATCTATTTAACTGAGTGAGGATTACCTGCAAAAGGGAATCCAAACTTGAACAAGTGGTGATTTGACTGAAAGTTCCGCTAAAAAAGAAAGAGGAGGAGGAAGAAGAGGAAAAGAAGGAGGAGGAGAAGAAGAAAAACAAGCTGGACAGCCATATTTCTGGCATTTAACTGCCCATGGAGTGAGGCTTGAGGAAACATCTTCAATTAATCAATGAATAATTAGATCAATAGCCATATGATGCAGGGCCCTCAACTGTTTCAAGGAGAAATCCTGATTTCTAAAGTCAAATTATTCCAGAAGTGGTCCACAATTGTGCTTAGAGGACAAAATGAACAGGTCAGTTCTTCTGCTAGTCCAGCTAAAAGATTTGCTGTTGTCTGTCACTGTTGGTTAAATGTTAGTACTAAAGAAGTAGAAACTCCCTAATCTTGGAAACATTCACCCAACAGAAGAAGTCGTAGGCTATAAGGAAAGCAGAGCTTGTACCAGCTTAGGAACCCTGGAAAAAGATATGCCAGAATCAGGCAGGAGAAAGTCATACCAGAGCATAGCACCGCGGCCACATAATGCTGATATAAAACTTAATTACTAGCAACAGCTGACATATGCTGAGCAGAAACACTTGTAAAGAAATTTACTGAATGAATCTTAGCAATGGTTTTTGAGATGGGTTCTGTTCTTATTTCCAGGTAATCCCTGTTCAAAGGCCAGAGGAGGAAAAATCAGACTCAGGGTGGAGGTAGAAGAACAGCAACAAACACAGGTGATTTGACATCAGGATCTGAGCTTTCTCCAGAATCCACAGGGAGCACCGGCTAGAAGTAAAGGTGCCACCAAAAGAGAAAGCAAAAAGGCCAGTTGGGTGAAGAGGACGACTGGAGTCTGGTTGAGAAACACTCAAAAAGAGGCGGGGTAAGCAGGGAAGAGGGTGGGTACAGCTTCAATACCCTGTGCTCTGCAGCTATCACCTGCCTTTCAGCATCTGCAATTATAGACAGTACCAGGCAGGTAACCAGAGACCTGGAAACAGCTGTCAGAAACAGCATGGGTAATCACAAGCAAATTCTGCTGGGCAAATAGGATCCTTTTTTTCACTTTCTCAGTTAAAAATCATTTTGGAATCTATTATGTTAAAATTTCTCTTGAGAAGAGTTTATCAACAAAGGTAATATCTTGTTTCTTTATCTGAGGGGCTCCAAACATTTCATAAACACTCTCATCATGGCCTTTATGAAAAAGTCTTGTTATTGGTGCCCTGGAGCTAGGGTTAGAGTACTACAGAAAAATGTAGTATCTTCCTCTGGCTCTGTGAGGTTTTCTGCAAGTCCACCTAAGCAGAGAGAAGACTATAACCATTTAGAAACTGGAATTTTACAAACTGGATTGTAGAGATTGCATATACTTGAGAACCTCTGTTGGGTGAGTGAGTTGCTCTGAACTAGGGAACTATAGGGCCTCTAGGCCCCACCATATTGCTTTGCCTGCATTGATTTGTTAACTGGACCATATGCAGTCTTACAGTCATTATGCCACACTGGTCAATAGCCAGCTTTAATATTAAGTATCTTTAAATGGTTGTCATTACCTTATACTGTCTTCAATAGATCTATGCATTTAGGCTAGCCCCTACTGTATTTCTAGAAAAGTGATTTAGAAAAAAAAAAAAAAAAACCTTATTACCAATAAGATCCATGATGTGGAAATGACTATCCTTATTAAATGCATCATCATATATTTACTAGAGCAGCTTCTTCGTCGTCTTCTTCTTCTTCTTCTTCTTCTTCTTCTTCTTCTTCTTCTTCCTCCTCCTCCTCCTCCTCCTTCTCTTCCTCCTCTTCCTTCTCCTCCTTCTAGTGGTGAAGTTTACTGCTTTTCTCTCTCAGTGAATTTTAGGTAAATGTGAATTTTCTTTTTTTAATTTTTTATTTAACTTTTATTAATTACACTTTATTCATTTTGTATCCCCCCCATAAGCCCCTCCCTCCTCCCCTCCCGGTCCCACCCTCCCCCCCCTTTATGCATGCATGTCCCTCCCCAAGTCCACTGATAGGGGAGGTCCTCCTCTCCTTCTTTCTGATCTTAGTCTATCAGTTCTCATCAGAAGTGGCTGCATTTTCAGGGTTCTAGGTTATCTCCATGGATAGTCCTTGGTTGGAGTATAAGTCTCTGGGAAGTTCCCTGTGTTCAAATTTTCTTGTTCTGTTGCTGTCCTTGTGGAGTTCCTGTCCTCTCCAGCTCTTACTATTTCCCACTTCTTACATAAAATTCCATTCACTTTGCCCGACAGTTGGCCATCAGGCTCAGCATCTGCTTTCACAGTCTGCATGGCAGAGGCTTTCAGAGGCCCTCTGTGGCAGGTTCCTAGGTTGTTTCCTGTTTTCTTTTTCTTCTGATGTCCATCCTCTCTGCCTTTCAGGATGGGGATTGAACATTTTAGCTAGGGTCCTCTCTTTTGCTTAGTTTGTTTAGATGTACAGATTTTAGTGAGTTTATTCTATGTTGTATGTTTATATGAGTGAGTATATACCGTGTGTGTCTTTTTGCTTCTGGGACAACTCACTCAGGATGATACTTTCCAGGTCCCACCATTTACCTGCAAATTTCATGATTTCTTTACTTTTCATTGCTGAGTAATACTCCATTGTATAGATGTACCACAATTTCTACATCCATTCTTCAGTTGAGGGGCATCTGGGCTGTTTCCAGCTTCTGGCTATTACAAATAAAGCTGCTACAAACATGGTTGAGCAAATGTCCTTTTTGTGTACTTGAGCAAAGTTTGGATATATGCCTAGGAGTGGTATGGCTGGATCTTGAGGATCTGAGGATCTGGATCTGAGAAAGCGCCAGATTGATTTCCAGAGTGATTGTACAAGTTTACATTCCCACCAGCAGTGGAGAAGGGTTCCCCTTTCTCCACAACCTCTCCAGCATGTGTTGTCCCTTGAGTTTTTGATCTTGGCCATTCTGATGGGTGTAAGGTGAAATCTCAGGGTTTTTTTGATTTGCATTTCCCTAATGGCTAATGAGGTTGAGCATTTCTTTAAATGCTTCTCTGCCATTCGATATTCCTCTACAGAGAGTTCTCTGTTTAGCTCTGTTCCCCATTTTTTAAGTGGATTACTTGGTTTGCTGCTTTTCAGCTTCTTTAGTTCTTTATATATATTGGATATGAGTCCTCTGTCAGATAAAGGGTTGGTGATGATTCTTTCCCAATCTATAGGCAGTCGCTTTGTTTTGATGACAGTGTCCTTTGCTTTACAGAAGCTTTTCATCTTCATGAGGTCCCATTTATTGATTGTTGCTCTTAGAGCCTGTGCTGTTGGTGTTCTGTTCAGGAAGTTTTCCCCTGTACCAATGAGTTTTAGGGTATTCCTTACTTTTTTTCTAGCCAATTTAATGTGTCTGGTTTTATGTTGAGGTCTTTGATCCACTTGGACTTCAGTTTTGTGCAGGGTGATAAGTATGGATCTATTTTCATTTTTCTACATGTAGACATCCAGTTGGACCAGCACCATTTGTTGAAGATGCTCTCTTTTTTCCATTGTATGGTTTTGGCATCTTTGTCAAAAATCAGGTGTCCGTAAGTATGTCGGTTTATTTCTGGGTCCTCTGTTCTGTTCCACTGATCCACCATTCTGTTTCTATGCCAGTACCATGCAGTTTTTATAACTGTTGCTCTATAGTACAGCTTGGGATCAAGGATGGAGATACCTCCAGAAGATCTTTTATTGTAGAGGATTGTTTTAGCTATTCTTGGTTTCTTGTTATTCCATACGAAGTTGAGAATTTTTCTTTCCAGGTCTGTAAAGAATTGTGTTGGCAATTTGATGGGAATTGCATTAAATCTGTAGATTGCTTTTGGTAAGATGGCCATTTTTACTATGTTAATCCTGCCAAGCCATGAGCATGGGAGATCTTTCCATCTTCTAATTTTTTCTTCTAATTCTTTCTTCAGAGACTTGAAATTTTTTTTTCATTCAAGTCTTTGACTTGCTTGGTTAGGGTTACACCAAGGTACTTTATGTCATTTGTGGCTATTGTGAAGGGTGATGTTTCTCTAATTTCTTTCTCAGCCCTTTTGTCTTTTGTATACAGGAGTGCTACTGATTTTTTTGAGTTAATTTTGTATCCGGCTACTTTGCTGAAGATGTTTGTCAGCTGTAGGAGTTCCCTGGTAGAGTTTTTGGGGTTACTCAGGTATACTATCATATCATCTGCAAATAGTGATAATTTGACTTCTTCCTTTCCCATTTGTATCTCCTTGATCTCCTTCAACTGTCTTATTGCTTTAGCAAGGGTAAATGTGAATTTTCATCTTACTCCAGAGGTCTAGAGGAGATTGTGCTACTACTGTTTAACCTCTCAAAATAAAAGTAGGATGCTTACACCAAGAACCATGTTGGCTGAGCTTTCTCTCATTGAGAGAGATGGTAAAGAAATATAAACAATAAGCCAACTTCCATTTAACTGCAGATGATATGTACATAGTATGATGTTTAATCTACTTGATTGCGCCTTTTTATGCCCAGATATTTGAGTAAACATTATCCTAAGGACACATTTGGGATGAAATTAAGATGTAAATAAGTGGGCGAGTAAAGCCAGTTGTCTGCCCTGATATATGTATCCAATGATAGTTTTGAAATTTTTAATGGAACCAAAGACTTATCTCTTATCCCTTCCATGTGTAAGATGAGGAGTCTGCCTTTTTTTGTCCTTGCACTCAATATTAAGCATCACTGCTTGTTTGTTTGTTTGTTTGTTTTGTTTTTTGTTTTTTGTGGGGTTTTGTTTTTTGTTTTGGTTTGGTTTGGTGTTTTTCTTTTGTTTGTTTTTTGTTTTTTGCTTTGAAGCTGAAACTTTCATTGACTTTCTTAGATCTCAGCTGAACGTTGTTGGTTTTATCTCTCTGGAGAACAATGCCTAATGCACACAGTTGAATAGTTTTAGGACAGTTCCTTCCCTGATCTTCATTTTACATCAGTAAATTGGAAGAATTACTCGCTAGTAGCACGCGTTTGGAAGATCTTGGTGTGTCTGTCTTTGGTTATTGACAGTCAGGTGCTCATGAGCTGTATATGTTACACTACTCCAGCCCAACGGGAAATAAAGTTCAGCACAGGAGCCACAACCCAAGACATACCTGTGACAGTGAGCCCACAAAGCTACAGTGCACACAAGCAAAGCAACATGAAAAGCTAGTGTACTCTAAGCTGTAAGGAAATAGTCAGGTCAAATTCTAATAAATAAATCCAATTGCTAGGCTGTGAACAGAAACCATTCTGAAGCCCAGCCACCTGGTTTCAAGCAGTATTTTCCCAGTCCAAACTCCACAAATAAACGGGTTCTTTTATAACGAATGAAGAACATCCTTGAGAATTTTCTAAGTGCATTCATCAATGAGCTGCATAAATACACACACACTAAACACGCAAACAAACAAAAAGCCAGTAGTTTTCAAAAGGTTTAGCCGTACCTGAGCCTCGGCGTCACTGCTGAACTTACGTGAAGTCTGTATCTCAGCTCTCCTCCAATCCTATGAAATCAGAAACTCTGAACTGCTGCCCACCATGGATGTTGCACAGCTTCTCCAGAGGATTCTGGTGCCTGTGAAAGAACAGGCCCCTGCCCCAGGTAGATGTGAAAGAAAATGTCTCCTGGACAGAGTCTTGAGTCAGACTTGATGAAAAGTCGATTTACCTGATTTTCTTTGCCGATAAAAGGCTCGGAGATACAGGTTAAATATTTACCTGTTCAAATAAGTTTACTATATACATACCCAAGCATAAGCAAGCACTTGGACCCATCTCTTTTCTACTTTCTGTAGCCTCTGAAATAACTATTTCCCTGCCAGCCAGCCAGCCAATCTGAGGAGACATAATCTACACCAAATGCTTAAGATTCCATGTTATCTTTGACAATGAAATACAGCATTATTTCCCTTCACTAACAGTTGCTATTCCATTAGTTTGTCTGCTTTATAAACTACATATTCAGTTTGAAGACAAAATTTGCAAGTAACTTACCAACCATAGACCAGCTAAAAATAATGTGATGAAGAGCCATCAAGATTACTAGATATCAGCTGAGTCTTTCTATAATATTTTTATTTCTTGTTTCAGAATTTTTTTCTCGTAAATATATATTTAACACGTACCTTTTCATTTAACTCTATTCCATGCTCTTTCAGTGTTATCCTGCCACCTGGTGGTGAAAATTAGAACACACTACTTTCTACTATTAACCAAAGCTTTATACCCAGTGATGAGTTTAAATAGAAACTGACAAAGTCACTTGACAGTCTATAAAGTCATCCAAACACAGGTCTTTTTGAAATGATCAATGGATGATATAATTTGTTCCTTTTTCATCCATATATATAACACTATCTAGAGCCAGACAAGAATAGCCAATGGAAGTAGCGATTTTTTTTTCAAACATATAAACTATTCGTTATTTTTCTTACGATGCCTGACAACAGAAATTAAATACAGCAAGAAAATGCAACAATCGCTACTAAATATAGACTTGATAATAACTACACACAAGATCTGTGGTGGTGTTCCCACCATTTATTTTCCAACTACCATGCTAGTTCACCAAATAAATGGCACTAGGGAAAAGGCCCAGTTTAATCAAAATTTCATTATAAAATCTAAAACTTATAGCTCTAAGTTGACTTTTCACTGAACCCAAATTAAGTGTCACCACAGTGATAAATTGTAGTCATTCATCAGAACTTAGTTTGGGTTGTATTACTGGATTTTAAATGTGATCTCAAGGCCCCAAGCCTAAAAAATTAAAACCCTCATAAAAAAAAATAGGGAAAATGACAATTTCAACAATTAATTTGGCTTTTGTAATGTGTCAAGTTTTCTCCTATATATCATCTGTATAATGGTCTCAGCAATATTAGTTATTCATATGGGCTAAAGGATGCTATGTTAAAAACATGTCTGATCATGAAAAACTCAAGGGACAACACATGCTGGAGAGGTTGTGGAGAAAGGGGAACCCTCCTCCACTGTTGGTGGGAATGTAAACTTGTACAACCACTCTGGAAATCAATCTGGCGCTTTCTCAGACAACTAGAAATAGTGCCTCCTCAAGATCCAGCCATACCACTCCTAGGCATGTACCCAAAAGAGGCTCAAGTACACAAAAAGGACATTTGCTCAACCATGTTTGTAGCAGCTTTATTTGTAATAGCCAGAAGCTGGAAACAGCCCAGATGCCCCTCAACTGAAGAATGGATGCAGAAACTGTGGTACATCTATACAATGGAGTATTACTCAGCAATGAAAAGTAAAGAAATCATGAAATTTGCAGGTAAATGGTGGGACCTGGAAAGGATCATCCTGAGTGAGTTGTCCCAGAAGCAAAAAGACACGCATGGTATATACTCACTCATATAAACATACAACATAGAATAAACCCACTAAAATCTGTACATCTAAACAAACTAAGCAAAAGAGAGGACCCTAACTAAAATGTTCAATTCCCATCCTGAAAGGCAAAGAGGATGGACATCAGAAGAAAAAGAAAACAGGAAACAACCTCGGAACCTGCTACAGAGGGCCTCTGAAAGCCAGAAGAAAACAGGAAACAACCTTGGAACCTGCCACAGAGGGCCTCTGAAAGCCTCTGCAGTATAGACTGTCAAAGCAGATGCTGAGCCTGATGGCCAACTGATGGGCAGAGTGAATGGAATTTTATGTAAGAAGTGGGAAATAGTAAGAGCTGGAGGGGACGGGAACTCCACAAGGAGAGCAACAGAACAAGATAATTTGAACACAGGGAACTTCCCAGAGACTCATACTCCAACCAAGGACTATTTGTGGAGATAACCTAGAACCCCTGCACAGATGTAGCCCATGGCAGTTCAGTGTCCAAGTGGGTTCCATAGTAATGGGAAGAGGGACTGCCTCTGACATAATCTGATTGGCCTGCTCGTTGATCACCTCCCCCTGAGGGGGGAGCATCCTTACCAGGCCACAGTAGAGGACAATGCAGCCACTTTTGATGAGAACTGATAGACTAAGTTCAGAAAGGAGAGGAGGACCTCCCCTATCAGTGGACTTGGGGAGTGGCATGCATGCAGAAAGGGGAGGGAAGGTGGGATCGGGAGGGGAGGAGGGAGGGGCTTATGGGGGGGATACAGAATGAATAAAGTGTAATTAATAAAAAATTTAAAAATAAATAAATAAATAAACAAACAAACAAACAAACATGTCTGATCAGTCCACACACCTGGGGGCAACAACTGACTCAGCCTTCAAGACATCCTATTTTCCTTTATCTGGGATTATTAGGCAGTAGCATTTATTAATTGTTTGCTATACTCAGGATGCCAAGCTAACGAGAGACTGAGAAACTTTCTTGTCCTTCAAGGCCAACCTCAAATGCCCATGTCTCCAAAGCCAAATGCAATGAATTTTCTTTTCCTCATGAACAACATACATTAGGATTATCATGTGTCCATCTGTCTTCCCTATTAGGTTCTGACTCCATTAAGAGAGAAACCATATCTTAATCATTTACAATCTCTAATGTCTAGCATAGCACCTATCCCAAATGTTCCCCAAGAAATGTTTGCCAGATAAATTGAGTAAATAAAGGTGTATGGTCATGTGTAAATGTTGAGCACACAATAATCACTTCCGATCAGTTTATAGTTTACCTAAAACTGCTCCTGGATGAATTTGTTTCTCATCTTACACTCTCGGTGTCTAGTGCTAGGTCTGGCTCATTGTAGAGTTACAAAAAGGATAAGACCGTGCTTACACACTCTTGTGGTAAAGGTGCTGGGTGATGTTAGCACAATGCCCTTTGAGCCAGCCTTCCTATGGATCCTTCCCAAGTTCTTCCCAGAAGGCACACAATATGCTGTGCAGCCAAATGAAGCTTGGCCTCTTTTCTTGCTTGACATCATTTTCCCTTCTCCATGATAGCTTGGAAATGCCCAAAGCAAGGCTGGACATTAGCAGAATCAAGAAATGGTTGATATATTGGGTTCCTTAAGGAAATAAAGAAAACATTGTGGTCCCAGGATATTTTTCCAACTCTGTAGTAATAAAAATAATTCCCAACAGAGGCTTGCACTTCAACCTTAGGGAAACATAATTCAGCACATAACAGTAAAATAAATAGTTTGGCAAGTGAGAAGAATAAGATGATAAAGGGCTAAAGGGAAATGGCATAATAACATCATGTCAGACCTTGTGAGTCTCTTAAGTTGCCAGTACTGGGACAGAGGCTCATGGTACACTGCTCTGGGATTTGGATAAGAAGCTTCCAGATGCTGCATGCTTTTGTTGTGTGATAAAAGCAGCAGTTCTAATGGAGAGCATCTCACGCCAGGAAAAATAAAACATAAAACCACAGCAGCATGGTCAGAAATCTTAGCATCAACATAAACTTATAGATCCCTTCAGCACTTAGTCTTGGGGACACCTATCACTGAGATTCTGAAGAGGCAAAGGGTATCATTAGAGAACTGGGTATTTCTAATATAAAATTTTAACAAGTCTTTGAGCATTTTGTACATGCAGACAAGTGAATTTTGATTACGCTCAGTCCCGCTCATTCTCCTAACTCCCCCCAGATTCTGGCCCCCACTTTCCAACTCCATCCCAACTTCCTATCCTCTTTTTTATGAAATAAATTCTTGTTTGCCTTTTATTTTACACATACAAATTGTTTTACTACGTGTATGTATATGCACCACATACAGGCCAAGGGCCTAAGGGATTCAGAAGACATCAGATCCCCTGCCATTGGAATTCTGGATGGCTGAGAGCCACCACGTGAAAGCTGGGAACTGAACCGGGGTACTCTGCAAGTTCTTAACTGCTGGACTATCTCTCCACCCACTCCAGCCTTTTAATTACCTACTGCGTCCAATTTGTGCTACTCATATGTTCATGGGCATGGGGCCTTCCCCTGGAGTGTGGTTGGCTTGTCAGGGGCCATACCCTTAAAGAAAACTGAGTCTCCCTTTCAGAGAAGCCATCAACTATCAATAACTCCTCAGTTAGGGGTTAGGACCTATAAGGTCCTTCCTTCCTCCATGCTAGAATGTTACTGTCTTGCTATGCAGAATCCTATGATAAGCAACCATAGCTGCTGTGAGTTCATGAATTTAGTGGTCCTGTCATGTCCAGAAGACATTGAGAAACCAACATTTCATAAATAACATACATTTCCATGGAGTAATTTTTAGAAATTATTGACTGTAGTTATTTTGAAAAATCTCCTAAAATTAACTACAGCTCTAGTTCTCGCCTACAATGACACAGGGATTCTTGGAGCTCTGCAGGCTCTACATAGTTTCATCTCATCCTGTTTTTCAAAGGCCATTGAGACTCAACAGACCAAATCCCACAAATGTCCAGGGTCAGGAGCCTCGTGAAATAACGTGGATCCCATGCCTAACAGGAGTCTAGCTCTCTGAAGCTGCATTGACAGGAGGGGCTGGGCATGGGTCATTTATTCTTCTGATCTCATTCATAGGTGAAGTTTATCTGCCAAGTTGTAGAGAACTATCAGGTTAGCCTCCTGTCCGTCATAAGATGGGAAAGTTAGGGCACTTACTTTGTACTAAAGGGGCACAAAGTGAGGAAGCGTTTTCATGGGTTTGAATCCCAAAATCACCATTTGTTCAGTGTGTGGCCTTGGGGAAGACCTAAAGCTCTCCACAGCTTGGTTTCTTCATCTGTCAGGTAGGCAGGAATTTCTTACAAACATTTAATGACTTAAATATGTAAAGTGCTTTATAATATTGTCAGGTACATAAAACAGTCTACCATTAAATGGTTCCTCAAGATCTGAAAACTAGTTTTCTAATGTCAAATCCCTGTCACTTCGTACAATTAGAAATGATAGAGGAGTCATGGGTGCAGCCGCATATGCACATTCACCTACCTCAGAATGTGTTCGCTAGCGCAGATGAGACTCAGTTATTCAGATGCACACTGAGGACCTTATTCTAGTTGTAAAGAGGGGCACGAATGCCTTTGTCAGTGTCTCATAAGGAGGCAGCTCCGCATCTGAAACCCCAAAAGGGAATTCTTGCCTTCCTTCTGTAGCTGCTGTAATACTTTGCAATCCAGATAGAATTTGCTCTCTGCTTTCACTCCAGATCCAAGCTTTACACATTTTGTTTCTCCAGTTGGGTATCTTTATTCAAAATTATTTTCCCCAGATGTGTTCAAGTTTGCTTTTCTCAGCTGAATCTTGTTTTGTTTAAAAAAAAAAAAAAAAAAAATCCTGTCAAATCTCCGAGTTTCCTTAAGCCTTTGTAAACCATCCCAGACTGTAGGTGCTACATTGTAAGTCCCAGTACTACATATTTCCCTGTCAGGAAGCTTTTACAGCCACAATTTGTTCTCTCTCTCTCTCTCTCTCTCTCTCTCTCTCTCTCTCCCTCCCTCCCTCCCTCTCCCTCTCCTCCCTCCCCTTCCCCTTCCCTCCCCCTCTCCCTCTTTTTTCCTCCCACACTCCTCTTTTCTCTCCTTTTTTTCTCTCCCTCTCTCTACCCACCTCTTTCTCCATCTTTCTTGCAGTAGCCGTTCCTTTGGACCTGAGATGGTCACGTGTGTGCAAGTCATGCTGGCTCGCTATGCTTGTTGCTTTCAGCAGACACCTCCTGTTTTGCTCAGTTAAGCCTCCTGTTTTCCTTGAATATGTTTACTCGCTAAGAAAGATGGCGCCTAGATCAGAGCACTGTCTTGGCATCACTTCTTCGTGTTCTGTCTCTTTTAATTCTCAGACCCTTGTGCAGGCGGTTACTATTGGTGGTCACAGGCGACTACACTTTCTCACACCCTTTTTTCCCCCTCTCCCTCCTCCTAGACAGACTGTTATCCCAAGAGTGTGCCTTTCTTGGTGTACTCATTGCTTTGTCTATCGCAATGAAAGAACTAGTTTCATAAATTGCAGTTATAGGTTCATCTGCTCCTGTGTGCTTTTTCTTCTTTTGCTTAGTATTTCGGGTAATCAGATTTACCCTGCTCCTCATATTGACTCCTTGTTGTTCTTGAGACGTGTGACATCTGTTATTTTATAGTAGTTAAATCATATCCACTGGCAGCTAGACAGTTACCAGATATAACAATTAAAGGCATAAATAACACACTTCTGTATGAGTCTGGCACTTGTCCACATATTAACCCAACTTTCCACCTTAGATATTTACTCTCTGGCATTGCAATAGCCATCTGTATTTTGGGGAGTTTAATGTACCTTCCTGTGGTGATTTTGGGGAGAAAAAATATGTAATCGTATTTTAGGAGACAAATGAGTGATGATGTTTTGCACTCTTCTAGGGTTGAAAATTCAGGAAAGGGAGGCACCCCTCATGCTATTTGCTTATTGCCTTCCTACTTGAATAGTTTTTACAACATTAGCTATGACTCATTGGCAAACCTTACTGCTATAAAATTCATATGCCTGTGTGCTTTTTCCTGAAGGTAGCAATTTGCATTTCTGTAGAGGTTTACTATCTGTTATTTGCTGACTACCTAGAGCACCCATAATGGGGCATAAAAGAGAAAGGTGGAAATGTCAACTCTTTAAAATGTGTGTGTAACTAACTCAGAGTCACTAGAGGCATCTAGGTGGCACTTTAATTAGCACATTCTGGGGTCAGAGAACTCTAGAAAGCTTCCCAATATCTACTCCCAGCTATGGAGGCTGTCACTTCACAGACTCATGAGATGAGACAGGTTACTAGAGAACAGCTGTAGAGTCCCATGGTGGCTAATTCCATCTCACCTCTGTTTGTGCAGCTTGAGATGAGAAAGATTCATGGATTCCACAGACATCTGCTGTTGCTATGCAAATGCTTTACTTGATGAAATCCCCTCCAGACAATAGCAGTGAAGGAAAGGGGGTAATCTGAATTCACTGATGAAGGAGTGATGCTTCAGTGGATTATACTATCAAGGCTGGATGCAATGGATTACTGTGGAATAACCCTGGGTTGGAGTCCTCAAGTCATAGTTAATAAAACTAACCATCAAAGAGAGAGTAAAAAGACTGTTTTCCTTTTGCCAAAACCAAAACAAAGCTTCTCTACTATACCTTTATTAGGACATTTTACATTTTTCTCTGAAAATCTTTCAAATATTTTTAAACAGCAGAGCATGAGGTCACCGAGTGGTCTGTTTCTTTACTTTAGGAGATGAATATGCAGGTTGAAATAGGCTATGTGTAAACTATGCTTTACACATAACACCCCGAATTTTAGTATGAGATACAAAAGCAAAGATTTCCACACTAAGTTATGTCACAACAGGAAAACTGGAACAAAAGAAAACAGAGATATCTAAATGTTCAGTTGTTTGGTTCTAGATTATTAATATGGCAAAATTAGTAGACAAGCATAAAAGTATACTTTGAAGTCAATAATCTGGAGGAGAGACCACTATACAATATTAGCTGAAAGAATTATGACACTAAATGATATCACAATGTGATTTTTTTACAGTGTGTGTGTGTCAATGTCTGTACACTTTCTCACTTTAGAAAGAAACACACCAATTGCCAACAAGTTATCTCCTAATGTCAGGTCCAAAGGAAAATCTGGACAAAGGGCTACCTGTGGTGACTCTTAGCATACCAAAGTACCTGCTGGTCTCCAGACTCACTCAGTGTCACAACTATTCTTCTCAGCTCTTCTCACCCTGTCCCTGTCATAGATTTCTCCAGCTCATGGCTGCTCCTTCTCATCCCCATATAATGCTCCCTTTCACCTATATTCTCTCTCAGCATGCTCCCTCTCTCCCCTCTCTCTTCTTTCTCCTCATGACACAGTCCAGTCTGTTGGCCATGTTCAATTTGCTACTTTCTCTCTCTGCTCTAGAGTCTTTTGGATGCCTCTGGCTTTACTTTCTGTCATATCTACAATAAAAACTTTCCCCTAAACCTTACCTTGGAGCTGTCATGCCCTCAGTTTATACATTAATAAGAGGTTTAGTGAGGATTTTAGTTGTCCTGTATTTTTTTCTTTTTCCAATATTTGTTTCTTTTGTGTGCATGAGTGTTTGCCTGCATGTATGTATGTGTACCACATTAATGTTTATTGTTTGCCAAAGCCAGAAGATCAGATTTGTTAGAACTGGATTTACAGATGGTTGTGAATCACCATATGGATGCTGGGAACTGAACCAGGGTCCTCAGCAAGAGTAGTACATGGTGTTTCCAGCTGAAAACAGCTTTCCAATCTTTTTTTTTTAATTCAACCATTTCAAAGTGTTTTACTATTAAAGTTAGAAAATAAACAAATGTTTTCAAGTATCTAGCCTCCTATGAAGACATACTGCAATAACACAAACATTAATTTGTGCAATATAAATTTGAGATTTTTTTAATAGTTCATTTTTTCTGAAAAGTATCTTCCACTAGTATCTTAAAGGCACTCAAAACTACCATATTAGAAATATACCTCACAATATATTTTGGACAAGATTCCATAAACTTGTTGTTTTTGTTGTTTCTATACATGAGAGTATTTTAAAATAATTTCTTTATGTTATCCATGTCATATTTTACCCATATCATATCCAACTTGTTCACAGTCATTTGGCTTTTTTGCAAGATAGTTTTAGACTCCAGTGGCTAAAAGGTGGTGACATTTTGTCTCTTTGCCACCAACTAGCAAAGGCATGTAATGAAAACAATTTCAGATGAACTTTTGTAGCAGAGACAAAGATTTATCCGTAAGTAGTTGCAAAGGCAGTCATAATCTCTTCCAGGAAGAGGCGATTCTCTGTTCCTTAAGGCGCTGTGACAAACCCTGAGTGAAAAGCATCTCCGGGGCGTATGTAACACTTCACCATAGGAGTTAGTAGCTGTAGCCAAAAAGGAACAATCGGGTTTCATTTATATCACACAGAATAGAAAGGGATCTTTGGCTTCGTGTGCTATACACCAGAGATGTATGCTATTATTGGCCCTGCTCAAGGGCAAGAGAGTCTGTGCAATACTGCAGGACACTTCCCGGGGTTTGCTAATGAAAACCATTTCCAACATACATTATAAGAACAAAGCAAATAACTGGTAGGATTTTAGTAGGTCTAGATTGTGGCGCTCAAGCCATTTCTGCAATGTTTATCTTTACTGAAGTGTGAAAGGTTAGCTAATCAATACTATGTGCTGATTAGAGATGGAACACTGTTTAAAAGTATCTTTTTAAATACTGTTATGTATTTTGTAAGAAAATTTAATCTGTTTAGCAATATTTTATCCTCATGTCTCCTTTACCTAGTCCAGCTCACCTACTTTTCAACCCCCATCTTTATGCTACTTCAATGACATTCTTGTTTTCTCTATTATTAGAGAATTTTAATTGGAATTTTCAGTGAGTTGTATTCTATTATTGTCTGTTAATATCTGTTACAAATCAGGTTATCGGAACCATCAGAAATCATCATCAAAACAATTACCTGTAAGCACAGAAGGATAATTGGCTGCTTGTTGTAGATGGGTGAGCGGAGGCAATGTATGAAGAAGTACCTTAAAACTCATAGAGGTTCTCTGAACCCAGGGAGCCACCAAGCCAGCATCGGTCCTCTAGGAGCACTGAAAAAGACTATCTAAGGGGAATACTGGGGGCATAGAATGAGAAGTCAGGGAACATTAACAGCAATTAATTACAGTTCAGAATTGTATTCCTTCCCAGAGAGCTGGAGATGTATATTTAGCAACAGACAGGGCCGTGTCCCTCACAAGATATGCTGCCAATGCATACATCTGTCGGCTGATTTGCATATAGCAAAAAAAAAAGCTGAAGCTATAATTTGTGTTCATGACAAATGGAGATTTGAAAGACATTTACTATATCCTGCCTTTTGCTTACTTAGGCACTGGGCAAATACAAAAGACACTACCAGAATATGCTTAGACAACATAAGAGCGAGAAGAAGGAGGAATGGCTGTGAAATATTGCCATTTCTGTGGCACTCCTAGGACCGCCATATTGAAATTGTGAGCCACAGTTGTTGCACACGGAGGAGCAGGGGCCTTTCTTGATTTGAAGGCATTGGCAGGAGGTGTCATTTGTCAGGGAAGGAAAGGGCATAATTCAAAGTGAAAGCCACCTGGCCTGAGAACTTAAAACAAATGAAACCAAACTGCACCCTTGATTCAGGGCCAGGGAACCACTCCTGTTCCTCCAGTCACAGCCAGTTAACCTCACCATTTCTCTCTCCGTCCTTGAGGCACCGCACACCTAATGAAGGAACAGAGTTAGATGAGGGTGACACAGGACACTGTCAGGAAGTTTTATGCATTGACTGTTTCTTGAGTATTCTGTGGTGGTCTCTGGAAAAGTGTAACTCTGCTCATTCTCTTTCCCTTGCTTTTTCTCTCAGATCCCAGGCTCCAAAAAGCGCAGATTTCTTTCGGTACCCCTGAGCCTAAGTGTGTGTGTGTGTGTGTCTGTGTCTGTGTGTGTGTGTGTCTGTGTGTGTGTCTCTGTCCGTGTGTGTGTGTGTGTGTGTGTGTGTATGTATGTATATAAAAGCACTCCAGAATGTCAACTTGCTTCTCTCTCCTGATATTCCCTGCTACTTCTTTGTTGCAATTTCTGCCCAAGCTCCTATCCTCACAAACCTGAATTCTAATGCAGGCAGCAAGCACATGATAATGATTTACCCATTCATCCATTCCCCCATCTTTTGGACAAATATTCATTTACAGCCTGTGATGGATGAGATATTTCTGAAGGGATAAAAATTACTCTGCCATGCATCCTTCTGCTGCCCATATTTCTAAGAAATTCGGCAAATTCTGCCCCTAAAGCAACCATACACTATTTGTAGCTGTTATCCGAATAGATGTATAAAAAGAAGGTATTCCACAGAAATTACAAACCTATTCTAACAATGCTCAGTGAGGCCTGGCTGGATGCTACCATCCTCCTTTTTAGTAGCTAAGTAAAATGAACCAGCAGAGCAAATAGATTCTGGTGCCCATGGCAACCTGCATTACTGCTTTGAACTTGTCAATCCACCACAAGGAAATCACATTAATGGGATGAGGGCTTTTTTTTTTCTGTGACAAATAGCTTTTGCTTTCACATTTTAATTACAGAGCTAGATTTTTCTTAATGTCTAAATTCTTCTAATACATGAGCAAAAGGGGAGGTACTAACATTGTTACAAAAATGTAATTTAAGTTCTGTATAGCATTTGGTTGGGGGAGGGGAAGGTAGAAAAAGAAAAGGCAATGCACTTTTCTTTCCCACTACATGTGACTAGGGCAAGAAAAAGTCTTAGACAAGTACTCTCTTAGTATTTTGCACCTTAACTTTTAAAGGTAATTTTGTTGCTGGTAAAAACAGAGATGACAACATCTGCCTCACTGAAGCATCAGAGGTTAATGTCTGTGAAGTGGTAGGACAATATTACAGATGATCAGTTAGTATTAATGATTAATGTTGGGTAGGGAAGCCTCGCTTTTACCTTGGGCCCAAGCTATGTCATTCAGTTAGTATTAGCCAAAAAAAAGCTCCCTTTAGCTATCTTTAATTGCTTAAGTGTGGGCTGTGTCTGAAGAGTTTATGAACAAATGAATAAATTCATAAAAATGGCTAAACTAAAGCTAATTTCCACCATTGAGAAAGCCATGAAACTAGGAGATGGCCTCTATGTGCCACTATGTACCTAAAAGAAACTCCAGGGAAGAAATACTTAGGTAACAAGAGGAAAAGAACTTTTGGGCATTCTTAAGCTATTTCATAGTTTTCTTCATTCTAACTGAACTGAAAACTTGGCATATGACACAGAGAAGTTAGAAGCCACTCTGGTGGGAGAGTTGATAAGATGGCAGTGTCTTTGTGCTTCTAAATATTATAGCTCAGTTTTTTTTTTTTTTTAGAAGAATGGAACAAACAATCTATATAACATTTAAGAACTTACATTCAAGGAGCTAGAGAGATGGCTCTAGTGGTTAAGAGCACTGTCTGAAATGGGAGGTGCATTGGACATAGGAGAAAACAAGTAACAGGACAGGAGCCTACCGCAGAGGGCCCCTGAGAGACTCTACCTAGCAGTGTATCCAAGCAGATACTAAGACTCATAACCAAACCTTCAGCAGAGTGCAGGGAATCATATGAAAGAAGGGGGAGTGTGTATGATGTGGAAAGGATAGGAGCTCCACAAGGACCAAATATAGCTGGGCATGGGGGTCTTTTCTGAGACTGACACTCCACCAAGGACATGTATGGATATAACCTAGAACCTCTGCTCGGATGAAGACTGTGGTAGCTTAGTAACCAATTGGTTTCCCATAGTAGGGGGAACAGGGACTATTTCTGACAAGAACTCAATGGCAGGCTCTTTGACCTCCCCACCCCCCAAGGAAGGAGCAGTCCTGCTAGGCCACAGAGGAGGACTTTGCAGCCAGTCCTGAAGATACCTGATAAAACAGAGTCAGATGAAAGGGGAGGAGGTCCTCCCCAATCAGTGGACTTGGAAAGGGGCAGAGAGGTGATGAGGAGGAAGGGAGGGTTTGGGAGGGAATGAAGGAGCAGGATACAGCTGGGATACAGAGTTAATAAAATGTAACTAATAATAAATAAATAAATAAATAGATAGATAAATAAATAAATAAATAAATGAAGTGTGAGTAATAAATAAATAGATAGATAAAATGTAACTGATAATAATAAATAAATAAATAAATAAATAAATAAACTGTCATGTCCCTGCTCCAGTTCCCTGGAAGAAGACACTCCTGTGTCGTCCTTCTCTTTCTACATAGCTTGAGAAGCAGGCCTGCCAACTCCCACACTCTGAGAGGTACACACCAACCTACTAACACCTAGACATTTTCCTGAAGCACACCATGGAAAGATTGGGTACTGGAATGCAGGACTGAGGTAACTCGGGGAAACTGAGAACAGGTACCCTATGCCTTGAAGTAGCTATGGACGCACTGAAACATGACTGCAAGGAGAACAGACTTCAATGTCTAGTTCTTCCAAATACGGCACTACCTGGCACCGACTGTGTGGCTCCCAGTTGTTGAGGTCTGTTTTCCTCTGAGACACATGATGGTTCCATTCGGCCTCCTGTTACAAAAGGGGCTTCCCTTTGGTTTAGATTGCTAGTGGTATGTAATAAGGCAGAAATGTAATAAAATACATGCAAAATAAATGAGGAAATGGCAGGAGCATTCCAGCGAACTTAATAAGCAGCACAGAAGTCTCCTGGGAAAAAAGGAGTCAATACCCAGCCCTTTACTCAAGATTCAGCCAATAGTATCTGTGGAATGCCGTGGTACTGACCAAAGTCTGGAGCGGGGAAGGCTGAAAGGCTCTTGACTGAGAAAGGAAAAGAGCCAGTGATCCCTGCCCAGCAGCAGTCAGTTAATCTATAAGTCTATGATGGTAGGTCTTGCCTGAGGGCAACTCATGGTTCTCAGAGCAGAGCTCCACAGACCCTTGTCTTTGCAAAACTGTGAAACTCAAAAGTTCATTCCTTCCATATCTATCAGCCCACAAGTGGGGCAATTGACTTATTAATCTTTCACTGTTTGTAGGAAATTATGTGCTAATGACCACAATTTGATAACTTTGGAGAATTTATCCTCTCCTTCTTCCATGGCCTCCCATTCAGATGGTCAGGATTAGCGGTAATCGCTTTTACCCACTGAGCCAGCTTACTGACCCATTCAATTTGAAGCAATATGGCACAACTGAAAACCATAATCCACGGTCTAGGAATTGGTAGAAAAGAACTCTCCAAGTCATTAAACCAGAAAGAGTTCCAGAAAGTACCAACCCCTCATATGTGATAAAAATCACTTCCATTGTACTTCCTGCTAGAAAGGCTGACCACTCATCTATCCTGGAGATTTTGTTAACTCCTTATCTGTGTGTCATCTGTCAGTCCCCTCACCCCCTGCCAATTGCAACAGAGATGCAAGCAGGGCTGACCTGAACTAACAATCCTAACCCAGCTTCCCAAGTGCTATCTATGATCACAGGCACATGTTGCCATCCCAGGTTAAGTATCATCTTAATGGAATGATTGGCCTTACATAAAAATCTATCCATATCAAGAGCTCTGTAGATACTGCAAAAATCTAATGAAGATTTTAAAATACTCAGAAGAATTGTTATTGATGCATGAGGATATTCCACAACTAGAATCCATGTTGAATAGTCAAAAAAAGGCTTCTAATAAAACACCTTAGGAATAATGTTTATCACTATGTACTCCAAATTTATTAAACCACAATACTAAACATTTTTGCAAACTGCAGTCTCAGCTAGCTAACTGCACAGCAGCTGAGAGATGATTCTTCTGCCCTCAGAACTGCTGTGAGGATAAAATGGTTGATGCCTGGCTCTCTGACTAATGAATGAAAGCTGTTCCAAACTTCTGTAGGTTATAAATACAAATCTAACTCTAAATGAAAGAAAAAGGACACTGTAAACATATGTTTTTATGCATGTCAGGAATGGTCAAAGAAGAAGCCCCAGGCAGAGCATGTGTAACTAGGAATACAAAGGCGTAGCAGGGAGCACACAGTAAAACTCTGGAGAACTAACAAGCCTCCGCCTCTCTTTCAGCATGCTCCAGCAAGCTCATTCTTTGGCCTCTCTGACCTTTGCCTAATTCTGATCTTATCCCCCTTGTTTTTATCGCCCACTCTAAAGGGAAAGGCATCCGCAAACCAACTACAGAATGGCAGTGAAAGCCAATAGAATCTTATTTCTCTCACACTACGCCGCAGGTCCCTGGCTGTCTGTAGCTTTAAAGTAAAACAACACCTCCACCTAGTGGGAAAGCAGAGACGGTAGATACTGGTATTTGCCTCCTCCTATCCCCACATGAAATTTGGCAGCTGTTTCAAAGCTATACGCCAACTAAATCATGCTTGACACTCATATTTGTTTCTGGCTACTTAATTCATTCATTTAGTTCAGTAATAGATATTAACAACATTATATTCCCTACAGCAATGCAAACAATTACAGGCATTTGTAACGTTCCAGCTTCTGTCGTGTCACAAATGCTAATGTACCAGCAAAACTAAATGAAAAAAAAATCTCTGTCCCTCGGGCAGTCAGCTAGATAGAATAAGGGGGTATGTTATCTTCTCTTCTAGTCAGAGTGGTGGGAATGAAGAATCTGTTGCAAAATGGCTATTTTGGAAAAAAAAAAAAAAAGAATTAATAGCCTGGAGCAATGTATCTATTACCCTCTCTGATTAAAACAAATGTTAAGCTAGATGTGCAATTCAACTAGTATGTAGCAAGTGCTTTTTACAAGAAATAAAGATGGCGTGAAAGTCTGTGAAGTCACATTACAGAAGACTCTTCAAGAGATTAAAAAAATATATATATTCAACCCAATCACTGAGTCACAGTTAAGAGAGTTGGGCCCCCAGTTTCTTGTGACCATTGAGAGTAGCTTGGGCAAGAGAAAAAAATATTGCCTCACAAAAACCGAATGCCCTTAATATGCTGTCTTATTAGCTCAATCAGGATCATGCCTCTATTTGAACTGAAATCAAGTTTAATGTTTTTGAATTTCTATTACATGCAAAAACTACTTCGAGTTCTAATTAAAATCTTTGAGCAACTGACAATCATTTTTAGTAATGTGATAGTCAGAGATCTGTTAGAAAATGTCAAAGAAATTGTATATCTAAGAATGGGATACAAAAAAAAAATGCTTTCAACAAGCTGCCACCAGCAAGGCTCACAGAGTGGGACGCTAGTTAGAGCCACACTAAATTATTAATCCTTGATGATGAAATGTGCCTGTAAGGTAGCACAGGATATCCTCAGAGGAGAATAGATAAGGAGAGCCTGATGATGTGACATGCGCTGATGTAATAAAGGCAGCCAAGGGAGATACGTGCTTCATGGTCAGCTGGCTACTGCTCAAAGAAGATGCAAGCTGAAAATGAGATTGTAGATGTTTAGTGATGGTCATCAACAAAAACAAAGTAGTACTTGTCACTGAGGAGGAGAGTGTCAGAAGGGAGACTCTGGAGCTGGAGAAATGGACCAGCAGTTAAATGCACTTACAATACAATCTTGAGATCCAAACAGATCCAAGCATCCATATAACAGGCCAGGAGTCCTGCACACATCTGTAATCCCAGCTCTGAGGTGGGCAAAGACAGGAAGAACCTTAGGGCTTGCTGGTTCCCTACTTAGCTGAGAAATGAGAGCCCAAGTCCAGGGAAAGACTTGCCTCAAAAGAATAACAGAAGAATGGTAAAAGAAGACACAGGATGCCCTTTTCTGGCCTCTGTCCATGTACAGATGCATGAGTACCTGCACATACATGGTAATATACCACTCACAAATACACTATGCATGCAGAAATAAATAAGAAATTATTTTTAAAATATACATTAGCATTTCAAAAAGTAATTAGCCATTGTCTTCATTTTAGAAATCTACGTGAAGAGACAGAGTTGTCAAAACATAATTCTTTCAAAAGGTAACTTTAAAGAGCAAGTTAACAAAACTCAGAAGTGATATTACAGAACTGAGAAGGGAAATTATTGGATATAAATTATTCCATAACATTCTGGGGATTTTCTAAATCATATTAAACATGGTTTGGGGCTAGTTGGGGATTTAGGTCAGTGGCAGAGCATTTTCCAGCAACTCTGGTATCATGAATTTAATCCAGAGCCTTGGCAAAAAATAATTCTTGCTTGCATCTCCCACTGGCCTGGTTTGGGGATCATTGGTGTCGCCATTATGGATAGGTGTGTCCTTGTAGGAGAAGGTGTGTCACTGAGCAATGGGCTTTGAAGTTTCAGGAGTTTCAGAATCTCAAGCCAGGTCTAGTGACTCAGTGTAAACTGGTACTGTCTTCTCTCAGCCATAATAGCATCTAAGTAAGTGTTTTAGATAGTTTGGACATAAACATTTAAACAGAAAGTTGTTTTCTCACCTCAATATGTATAAGAAGGCATGACAGTGGAAAACCAATACCAAAGAAATGCTATTTGAAGTTCTCAGAAAATATTATTGATAGTCAAATCAGCATAGTAATGTCTTCAAAATATGTAATGTATTTAGTAGAAATACAACATCCTGATTTACGGTAGCAAAATCTATCATGTAAATAGTGTTTGTCATGTTTCCGAAAACCAAATTATTAGATATATGCATGTCTACTATAAGACTATTATATCTATACTACTACAGATGTAAGACTACTAATGCATTCATTCACCAAATCATAATTGAGAATCTCTGTGCCAGTCACTGATAGGGCACTTAAGACACAACACTAAATTAAAACAGGTCTTATTCCAAGAAGAAAAAACGGCAATAGCTTAATAAATAATATAATAGGTACTGTGTATGAACTTTGGAGTAAGAGAAAGATGTAAAGTTTGGGAATGCAGAATGTGTGGGAAGAAAAACCATGGAAATAGTTCTATGTATAGAGAATTCCCAGAGGCCCCCAAAAGAATACAGGCTGTGATATAACTCTTATTTGACCATCAGAACCGGATTGTAAGATACGTATTAGTGATACCACACGCTTTTGTTCAGGGACACAGAGAAGCCAAGATGGCACTGAGCTAGAAATCCCTGCCTTCCTGGCAAGCATCCATGGTATCCGAAGGTGTCAGTCAGGCTCCTGGGGAGAAAGATCTCAGCAGTGGTCTCACACAATTGTAATAAAGCATGTGTGTTACATAGGTGCCCTCTAGACAAGATATACCTATTGGCACATCTGTTTGGGGGAAACCAGATGCTCTGTGATTAGATGTGAGGCCTGTATCTTGGAAGGGAATTCTCATCTGATCCCAAAACCATGCCCTATAGCTGTGGAGGGTATAGGTCCAAGGAGGAAATGTGGGGGTCTCTGCAAATGTTACAACTGGAAGAATAATGATCTATGTGTGACAAGAAGGAAATCTAATTCAACATGAATCAGTAGCCAGTGTTGGTTCAAACTTTTAGTGTCTGACATCAGGTAGTTTATTTCAGGCATATTTAAGGTTAGCACAATTTGGAAAAAAGTTTCCTGGTGTAACACAAACACAGGCATACAAGGAGGCATGATTACATCAAAACTCTTCTCAAAGTACATTTCACTTCTTCCGTGAAGGTGGTTCTATGGAGAGGCTTCATGTGTTATCTTAGGGGAGGATCTAGTGTGGTCTCCGTTATACTCCGTTATACCGCATACATCCGTTAGCACAATGGTCATATAGAATTTTATCTTTGATCCTGTACATGGTAGCCTGGGGGAGACCCTGCCCATACAGATAGCACAACAGTAACCTAGGCTATTAACTACCTCCAGTCCTACTTGTGAGAGCCTGGGGGAACCCCTGGGCATACAGATAGCACAGACATCATCTAGACCATTAGCCACCTTTGGTTCTGGTTGTGAAAGCTTGTGTGTAAGCAGATATGGCCTGGCCCTACAGATCGCACAAAGATTACCTAGGAAATTAACTACTCCATTCACAGCCTGCTGGTTGAAAATGGTTTATACAACTTTTCTTTTTAAAAAGACAAGCCTGCATGTTTTAAGATTCCTGGTTTCCCTGGTGCAATTTGTTAGTGCACAGGCCTTTATACACCCAACAATACTTTATTGTTGCTTCCTTAAATAAGTATGTTATTAAACTACTGTGTAAATATTTATATCACTGAACTAGTTTGGCTTTCAAACCAGGACACAGAGATTCCTTTTTGTAGAGGATGATGGTTAATGTAGAGACTCTTATCTGGCCAAAGTACTGATAATTAGTGACTGATGAGTGTTTATCGTTAAACAGGATATCTGTATCACTATCACTAATACTACCCCACCAAGATCCCTGGGATATCACAGAAGAAAGAGGTAAGAATTTAAGGGCCAGAGAATACGGGTAGATGCCACAAAATGCTGTTATCCAGATATGACATTGCCTTTACAACCATGAACACATATCAACTAGGCTAAAGAAGAATAGGCCTTCCTACTTTCATCACTGATTGGAGAGGTACCGATGAGGCTCCATTCCTTTCTAAAGAGCTAATGACTGTTAATGGTTGTTGTAGTGTGGGGGTGTGCAATTTTCTCAATGGGGAAGTAGGGGGAGAAGAAGAAAAGTTCAGAAGGGGAAAGGAGGTAACAGAGGGCTATAATGACCAAATATAATCACAATAGATTGTATAGATCTATTAAACTGTCAAAATGGGGGGGTTGGGGTCCCAGTGAACTAGTAGGTAGAATTTGAAGAGACTGGTCATATTACAGTAGAACGGTCCAAATAGTGGGAACAGAAAAGACAAACGCTCTAGAGAGGAAGCCGACTGAGCATGCTACTGGAAGAAAAAAAACCATTTTATGGCAAGATCAGAGTGAACCAGGGGAATCAGATTAGAAGATAACATTATGTAAGTGTGTGGGTTGATTCCATACATCACTGTAAATTACCTAGCTCTAATGTGAATGATAGAGAAGCAAATGGAAGCTTTAGCAGAGGGAAAAAAAACAAGCTTTGATTTACCTATTAAAAGGGTAAATCTAATTGCTGACTGTGTAACAAAATGTAAAGGGTAAAGGATATTTACTTTTACCCAGTAATCTGTATGGAAGACCATGGTGGCATTAGCACTGTAGGAGATAAAAAGCTGTAAAGTTCAGGAAATGTTCTAAATGTATACTCCATGGGATTGGCTATAGAGTGTAAGTACAAGAGGGTGAGAGAAATCAAGAATCGGTCCAAGATTATAATATGAACAACTGGAAATATAGCTTTGCTGTCTGAACATTAGTACCCTATTAGACATGATAAGGTGTATTTAGAAGTTGGATATATGAATTTGGAGTCCTGAGCATATGAATCTTGGCTAAGAATAGAAACTTCTAACTGGAAAACATTAATATTATGAAAATGATGAGATTAAAAAACTCACCAAGGAAAGTATTAAAATTAGAAGTAGAACAGAAGCTCTAAAAGGGGAAGAGGGAATGAAAAGAAGGGAGAGAAGAGGAGGCAGGAAGGACCAGGATGGAGAGGATGAATTGAGGGAGTGTGGGAGTCAACATGAGTCACTGAAAAAATAAAGTTTTGTGTTTGAAGAGTAAAGTTAGAATATCAAGGAAGAGGGTGTTGAACTGGGTGGATAACGAGATCTGAGAAATCCCCAACTTGCCTTCTGATAATTTCACAATGTGTATAGGTCACTGATAAACCCAACAGAAATTTCAGAGGAGTGTTAAAAATGAAAAAGTGCTAGAAGTTTTGTTATAAAGATGAACAAAGAAATGAGACAGCAGTTAGTGGGAGAAAAAAGAGCCCAAGTGATTTGTTGTTTTTTTTTTTTTTTTAATTTTATTTTTCTTTTTAGTTACATTTTGTTAACTCTGTGTCCCAGCTGTATCCCGCTCCCTCATTCCCTCCCCAACCCCGCACTCCCTCCCTGGCCCCTTTCCAAGTCCACTGATAGGGGAGGACCTCCTCCCCTTTCATTTGACCCTGTTTTATCAGGTATCTTCAGGGCTGGCTGCAAAGTCCTCCTCTGTGGCCTAACAGACTGCTCCTCCCCTGGTGGGGGGAGGGTCAAACAGCCTGCCCTTGAGATCCTGTTAGAAATAGTCCGTGTTCCCCTTACTTTGGAAAACTACTTGGTTACTGAGCTACCACGGGCCACATTCGAGCCGAAGTTCTAGGTTATATCCATAGATGGTCCTTGGTTGAGTGTCAGTCTCAGAAAAGACCCTGTGCCCGGATATATTTGGTCCTTGTAGAGCTCCTATCCTTTCCATATCATACTAACTTCCCTTCTTTCATATGATTCCCTGCACTGTGATTTGTTTTAATATGGGAGAAAAATGAACAGAAACAGATCTGCTTTCTGAGTGAATTATTAAAAAGAGAGTGAAAACTGGTGACAGACGAAAAGGTAGGAAACTCTGGAGAAAGGTCTTTGAATCTGACCGATGTGATCCAGTACACAGCTGGAAGGGTTAACTGTAGGTGGGAACCGGAAGGTTTGTTGATGGTAGTGGGTCCACTCAAAGGCAAAGAAAATGCCAGATTGCACCAATTTCCTTAATGAAGGAAAATCACAACTATAAATAAATGTTTATCTTTTCATTTCTTTTCCATGAAGGTGTAAAAGTATTTTTCCAATAGTAGCTTTGATATTCACATTTCTATGTCAATTTCCAAGTAGCAGCCAACTATGAAAGTCAATGAGTCCTCTGGGACTAAAAAATCAAAGGAAGATATTCAGAGTTTTTGCTAACACACACACACTACATGTTTTAAATCATGAATATTATATACTTAGGATGAGCATCTGTAGTGAAAATTTTGGTTGATTTAAACACCCAGTTATGTGAATGTTTTTGTTTTAATCCCAGGTGTGGGATATGGTGGTGCTTCAAATTGTCCACAGCTGCTGACTTCGATTTGCCTCATGCACTAGCAGGGGCACAATTTTTGCCAGCTGCAGATAGTTTATATCTGGAATTCTAGTTACTCTTGAGATGATATAAATAAGTGCCAAAGGCCAAAGAAGGACAAGGAGAAGAGGAGGAGGAGAAGGAGGAGGAGGAGGAGGAGGAGGAGGAGGAGGAGGAGGAGGAGGAGGAG
>NW_026585644.1:603233-671163 GCF_907164565.1 Psammomys obesus | reverse complement strand
AGGAGGAGGAGGAGGAGGAGGAGGAGGAGGAGGAGGAGGAGGAGGAGAAAAAGAAGAAGAAGAAGAAGAAGAAGAAGAAGAAGAAGAAGAAGAAGAAGAAGAAGAAGAAGAAGAAGAAGAAGGTGGCTGGTTCTGGTTGTGGTTGTTTCAGTTTGACAAGAAGGTGGAGATATCCTCACAATGAAGATTGGACTTGCCCCAAGAAACCCAATGATCCTAATCTGCAGGAAGTAGTAAAAAGATCTCGATGCCCCTTTTCCCACTCACCTTGTCTCTCCTATGTGGTGTTGGGATGTTGGAAGGCACTGAGGTTAAAAAGGATGGCAGATATAAAAACCCAAATAAAATAGCCTGAAAAGTACACCTACAAACATTCATCTTTAATCTGGAACCTCCTGATGTTCATAATAAAGAGTAACATGAATTTTGCCTCTTTAAGGTCATCATCTTCTCTTTATATTGATTTTCTGGAAATTTTTCTTCAGTGCTCAGCTCTGTAGGGAACATTAAGAGGCACTTGCTTCTGACATAATTTTAGTGTGAAGTTGAAGTTTGCCTTTCCACAATAGTTTGTTCTTTAATTAATTCTAAAAGAATTTCTAGTCCAGAGTTTCCAAAGAACCGCATGCAGATTTCTTCTTAATTGGTCCATAGAGACACTCCTAGTAGAAGTTTCTTGATAGTATATTTTATAAATGCCTAAAACTATATCTGCTTCTTGAAGATGGCCAATGTAAATTATCATATTAAAGACTTTGAGAAATCTTTGGATAATAAGGCACCTTCTGAACGCCAATGTTTGCTATCATCAACTATGAAATTCTTACTTTTCATTTAACAAAAACATAACAACTTTGGGGAAAGATGGTTTACAGCTTTTCCTATACAAAAATACAGTATTATATAGTAAAATTATCTGAAGTGTTTTGATAGTATTATTATAATACTTAAGAAAATTAATGTGCTGTACACTTTGGCATATTCTAGTAAAGTTATTTATTCAGTTCTTATATGGGGAACACATACAGTCCACATGTGCAACCAATCAGCTCTCAAATAGAGATGGTGAGGAGTACATTGAGTGCTTAAAGATCAGATTGTGCTCCTAAAGAATTTTTATGATCTTCAAACTGCCTTCCTGAAGTCAATACTGCTAACATTTGCTTTTATATAGCTCTGGTTTACCTCGTGGAAGATTAGACTTCTAGATCCTTTATCTTAGACTGAATCATAAGACCTCAGCTGACCAGTGACACAAAGTATATATTTTAATTCTGGGCCAAAAAAAAAATGACAATGAGATGTTTACTTCTTTATTTAAATGCTATTTTATTTTTAATTGTATGAATATGGGTATGTGTGCATGTGTGTGGATGCAGACAGAGGCAAAGGCTAACCAACCCACTGGGGAGCTAACAGGTCCTCTACAAGAGAAATGGATCTTCTTAAGGACTGAATCATCTCTACAACCCGAGACTCTGTTTTTATTCCTTATAACCAAAGATGCCTTACATAAAATTGTGAGAGTAAGTTCTTGGGTCAGCATGAACACCTCATCATTTGAAAGACACCTGGACATGTTTGGAAGATAGACAACGTCACTAAGATTATGGGCTGCTACTGCAGCACCGATTGTACTGAGAAGAGGGCAAAGAAAAGTGTCTTTCTCCATATCTTATCTCTAAGAAACACAGTGAGCCTATATGACTAATCTATGTATCAAGGGCTAAGAATCAGTACTACATCTCTTAATTAAGGTTTCTATTGCTGCCAAGAGATGCCATGATGATGGCAGCTCTTACAAAGGAAAACATTTAATTGGGGCTGCCTTCCAAGTTCAGAGATTTAGCACATTATCATCATGGTGGGAAGTATGGTAATGTAGATAGACATGGTGCTGGTAAGGCAGCTGAGAGTCCTGCATCTGGATGAGCAGACAGCAGAGAAAGACAATGGGCCTGGATTGAGCAGTTGAAACCATAGAGCCCACTCCCATCGGCACACTTCTGACAAGGCCATACCCCCTTTATCCCTGCCAAGTAGCACCACTCCCTAATGACCAAGCACCAAATATATGAGCCTATGGGGTCCATTCATATTTAAACCACCACACTACCCAATGGTAAGAAATCACAAATAACCAAATAACCTTCATTATCAGTCCTTCTTATTTCCAGTTATGAAATACATAAAGTAAGAATGATTCTAGAATAACCATTAGAAAAATGCTAATGTAAAATTTATTTAATGGTAATGTAATGGTAATAAGAAAATGATGGAGCATTTTTAATAATTACTTCAGTATTAATAATTTTAAGTTATAACTATAGGTAAATTGTGAAATGTAAGCAGAAAATTTCACTTTTAATGACTTTCCTCTAATATATGTAATGAGTCATGTATTGCTTCTTCAAGTAATTATTATGTGAAATTATATTTAAATAATGTGAAGTTAAGTTTAAAAATTGAGTAAAGTGTTTGAAATATTGGTTGAAACTGCTAATATAGTGAGTGATAATTACGTTAGATGCAATTAGCAAAAAGACTCTACCTATTATACGGCGTTTCAGTCTTGGGACCTGGGGAAACACAAATAGATGGGAAAGAATGAAAACAAGTTTGTAGGGTCAAGGCTAAGGGAAATAATCCAGATGTAGATCTGACTCTCTAAAGGCCTATGGTTTGAAATTCAAGGTCAATATTCAAATTAATGAAGGGAATTTAGTTTTGATTGTGTCACAGTGAAGCAAAGTGAGAATGGATTGCCAGCAAAACATTTGCTTAGATAAATCAGTTCCAGGCAAAAAGTAATAACCTTGACTTTGATTTAAAAAAAAAAAAAAATCTCCAATTAGGTGACAGTATTCAGTAGGTAGGAATTTGGTTTCTCTCTTAAAATCCCTACATAATTATCTTATTTACAAGCACTCAAAGGTATTTTGATACATAGATATGAGATAGGCAGCAAGGTTCACTTACTACTCAAATAGATATTAAACTACCAAGGCAACAAACAAGGCAAAGCTTGCAACTACACTTCAGAAAATTCATAAATTGTTATGTCATAAAACATTAAGATCTATCCAGAATAGCTAAAGCCACCATGGAAATCAGATAGAGATACAATGAAAAAAGTCTGATGCTCTTTAAAAAAAACACATAATCTAACAATAAGACAAAAGCTAGCGTTTAATCCTGACAGTTGATCTCTGTGAGCTCAAGGCCAGCCTGGTCTACAAAGACAGTCCAGAACACCCAAGGCTGTTACACAGAGAAACTCTGTCTTAAAAACAAACAAACAAACAAAAAAGATAAAAATTATAAACGCCTAAAGTTTCTTTAAAGTGTCAGTATTCAACGGTTTGGGGCATGTAAAAATGTTCCTAATTACTCTTTAATACTGGGTTCTGTTTCTCTAGGTATCTTCCTTCTTCTATTCTAAAGAAATAACCAGATCCGCCATACTATTATCTGGCCTAACCCAGTTAGTCATCTCTTCATTAATGAATGCATGGACATGCAATAGCAGGAAACATTTCTATCATGTTACTATCAGCCAGAGAAGAAAGCCTGTAACAGAGAGCGGTCAGAGTCAAGAAAACTATCTAAAAAACATCAACAAAGGCAAGCATTCTGGAGATGCCTGACCTCTGGACTTCTTGTTAGAGAGGAAAATAAGCCTTTTATCACTTGGATAAACTTAATGTTAGCTTTGTTCCTGGAAGCTGCAGGAATCATAACTTAGGTGCTAGATTTCACTTATTTAAAAGTATAATAGAAAATGCATGCACAAATAAATGAAAACATAATAAACTTTTCTAATGTATGTTGTCAATTTCTGGTTTTCTCTGTTCTTTCATGGTAGTGTATACTCAGATATTTTTGCCTCATTTTCCAGTTATCACCTTTACTTCTACGTTACAATTTAGATAAAACAAGATTTTACATAGAAGGTATGTGCCTTTGTAAAATGGCTTAGTTCTTACATTTTGGTCTCACCCCTGTTAATAATTTGTTTAGTTCTAAGCTCCACAGCACTTCCCTTTAGACTGTTCCGGTCATTGCTTTTACTTGGCCACCTTAGCATTAGTTTTCAGAGATCTGTTACACTGAAACTTGTGAGAACATGTCTTCAGTTGTTATTTCCCCTTCCATATTTTACTCTTTACAGTACAACACATTTCAGGAGGAGGGGAAACTGAAAAAGAGGGCAGTGTCTTAGAGGTTTATTGCTGTAAAAAGATTTAATTGGGGTTGGCTTACAGTTCAGATGTTTAGATCACTGTCGTCATGGCGGGAAGCATGGTGGCATAAAGGCAGACATGGTGCTGGAGAGGCAGCTGAAAGTTCTACATCTGGATCCACACACAGTAAGCAGGAAGAGAGAACGGCTGAGCCTGACTTGAGCATTTGAGAGCCCAAAGCCCACTCCCAGTGACACACTTTTCTCCAACAAGGCCACACTCCTAAGAGTGCCGCTCCTTAGGAAATGGGGGCCATTTTCATTCAAACCACCACACAGGAAAAGGAGATCAGAGAAGGAGGGGAGAAAGAAGAGGAGGAACTCTGCTATTGATTTTAAGAGTTGGTGCACCCTATTTCTCTACTTCCATTTTCAGCTTTTCTCTATCCTTCCCTTTAGACCCTTTTGTAATGATTTGGGTTTTGGATGTAGTTGGAGGCTGAGAGAGAAAAGAATCATTTGCCTTCTCCTACAACAGGGACCCATCTCCCTAGTACTTACTAAAATTTTTTTATAAAACTTTATACCAGGTATAAGACCAGAAAAAATTAACTGATTCATATACATGAAGTAAAAAAAAAGTATATATCTGTGTGTATTGTATATACATATTACATATATTTTTTTTTCTTGGAAGCTCTAATAGTTACATTAATTTTCTTCTTCAGTGCTAAACACTGAGCCCAGATCACTATGCAAGCTGGGCAAGTGCTTTAACACTGAGCTCCACTCCCAGATTTTTGTATTAGTGTTTTGAGATATTTCCCTCCACCCATTATTTTGCAGACTTGGCCAAAAGATATTTCACAAAAAGCCTGTGTCTGTGTGACTGTTAACTCTGTCTCTCACTGATTAGAAATACACATTGTACTCTCAGAGCATGTTTAACACCACTCAGGGACACTTGCTCCGTTAGCAAAAGGATTATCAGAATGGGTTCCTCTTAACCTAACAGTAATAGTTTGATCCTTCCACCTTCAAATACTGCCTTATTTCAATAACACCATTTAGAGACAATAATAACTGTTTTCTTGGAAACTAATAAAGGACTTTTCATCTAAAGTATATTTAAATTTCTTGGTGATAGTCAAGAAAGTTGAGAAAAACTTTAACTAAAGCCTTTTGAGAAATTGCTACTCCCTGGCTTTGTGTGTGTGTGTGTGTGTGTGTGTGTGTGTGTGTGTGTGTGTGTGTGGTGTGTGTGGTGTGTGTGCATGCCTGCGCACATGTGTCTGTGTGTGTGTTTGTATGTATGTATGTATGTATGTATGTATGTATGTATGTATGTAAAGTAGAGGGTCTCACTAGCCTCAAACTTGGAGAAATCCTCTCTTCTCCACCTTCCTAGTGTCAGGATTATAGGAGTGAGCCCCTCAAAATAGTCCTATTTAATTATTTAGCCTTCCTCACTCTTTACTCCTCACTAATCATAAGCGGTCCAGAACTACAGGCTGGAGAGACCATTGGTAGACAGTTACCAGCCCTAGGGCCTGAGCCAGCTGGCCTGCCCCCTCCACACACCATCTCCAGCAGCAGGCTGGAGCATGGAAAAGGCTCTTGGGATGCTCCTGCCTCTCCAGATGAAAACACATTTCTCACCACCTCCACCCGCAGTTGAGTGTGAGAATGAAGCCTTCCCAACGAGGTCAGCCACCAACAGTGGCTAGGAAACCCTGCAGCTCAGAACCCAGGCAGCCGGGCACTCCTAAAGCTGCCACTGCGGCCAACCCTGGCCACCCTGCTGCACTCCTCTCCACACAACCCAACCCCACACTAGTTCCCTTTCTCCTGAGACTTCAGAGACATAGGCCAGATTCAGGGTGAACTTCCAGCCAGGGGAGAGGGTGTAAATGTGACACCTCAGAGAGAAAGCACTGTCACCAAACATCGTGGGGGTGGCCAAGGCTTCTCCCTTGAAATATCCTAAAGCTATTTTACTAATGCCATAAGAACCAAAGATCACCTTAGAACCTGAGCCGGTGTGTTCTGCTCCTCCGGGACCCTGCACATCTGGCTGCCGGGTGTCTGACGCGGTGTGTTAATGATGATGTCACTGCTAACAAGCAGCCTGTGGGCTGCAGAAACTCCATGAAGAATGCCCAAAGGATGGGGACACCCATTCAGCTGGCACAGATTTGAGGCCAGAAGCAGCTGAGGGCATACACCTGTGTACCGCAGCAAGCCTGGGGCCCAGAGGAAACACATTTCCCTGACATTAGCTTATGAAAAGTCAAAAGGAAAAAGCACCTTTTGATAAGGGGCGGGGGGTGGGGGGAGGCTGTGCTGTTACAATAATAGTGAAAGCAATAACAACGTGGAGATCAAAGCTCCCTAGCTTTCAGAGATAATGAGCTATCTGGATTTCAATCTTCCGCCAGCCTGCTCTGCCTGGCTTTGGCAACAGCGTGCGGGCAAAGCCATGTGAAGAACTGAAGAACTGTGCGTGGGCACAGTCACCTCTCCCCTGCAAAACACTAATTCTAATATTTCCCTTTCACAGCATTTTGTTGTTGTTGTTACTCTTGAGTCCCAGAAACTTAATAAAGAAGAAAAAAAAAAAACAAAACCTGCTCGATTGTTGTCCATTTAACAGCGCTTTTCTAAGACAACCACGAGCAACAGACCCTGAAATGTACAAAGCTCAAAAAGAAATAACTACCAGCTCTGGTTGGTGGCCCTTCAGAGCTGGCCAGCAGACCCCACGATGTGACAGCCTTTGTGCTCTGCTGTGCCATTTTCTGGAAAGGTAAGCTACCAGCAAAGTTCTGTGACATGGAAAATGTCAGGGGCTCTTAGCTGCCCAGCTCCCTTAATCACAGCGCCACTCTGTGGTCTCCTGGGTCACCACTAACACCGCTGGATTCTCAGAGGCCCAGGGCAAAGCTACTGAGGCAACCCTTGCTTCAGGGCCACTGAACTGAGGTGGCAGTGAGAAGCAGCAGGAAGCAAACACCCTTCCTGCCTAAGCCTGGGGAGCATTCACAATGGCTCATTCCCTGAAGCAGAGTACACACAGACTATTTTTATGCCTTTTAAGACAAAGAAAAAAAGAAAAGAAAACGAAACCAAAGTCGTTTCTGTGATAGGAAACAGTCCTTCTTCTCGATTTTCACTTGACTTGATTGCGCACTCACCCCGCAGGGGTCCCCCAGCTTGCAGAGAGCAGTGACCTTCCAGCATGGAAAGAGAACAGCCAACGGTTCTCTAAGAAGCAAACTCCAAGTGCCTTCTCGCCAGTGAGAGTTTTCTTTCTGTGTGAGTGTCATCTTTCCTAGTAGCTCAAGTCCAGCTGAAACCAGTATGGGCAAGCTTGGAGTGGAGGAGCTATTCTCTGGGCCTCTGTGCTGTCTCCGCTGAGGGCAGGGGGACAGAGAACATGTTTTCAGAGGCTGTGTCTCCCTCAGGTACAACACGGACCGTGGGCACCCGCCCTCTTCTAGCTCTTTCTGCTTCTCTGCTCCTCAAGTCCTGAGATCAAAGGAGTAAACCCCTGCAGTCAGCAGTGCCTAGGATCACCGTTCACATTTGAAAGACGCTTGTGAGGAACTGTCATTCCACTTAAAACCATCCGGCCCTGAGACAGCAGCCACCACAAGTGGCTTCGACAGCCGCTTTCCGGGCATTAAGAAGGAAAGCAGGAATGAGCTTCCTTCCTCCCCGGCCTTGCTGGCCTAGGAAAAGAGAATGTCAAAGGCGCTTGGATTATAAAGTTCAAACTGAAAGCTAGGCTGGGGCGGGAGCCTGCGCTAGGCAGCCCGGCAGACCTTGGCACCGTTCCCTGAGGCTATCCCGAGGGTGCAGCTCGCCAACCACCAGCAGGAGTGGAGACAGGAGCACCTCTCCGCAGCCAGCCCTCGAAGGCTCTCTTCATGCTGGCTGTGGTCCTCGCAACCCTTCCATCTGCGCCTGCGCAGCACACCAGGCTTCACCACGCAGAACCTTTGCAAGGCTCTCCTGGGATAGCAAAGCTCAGCCCCGCCCCCACCCCCAACCCTGGAACAGGAATGGCAGTGGGAAGAGTCTGTGCTGATCTCCCCAAGTACCGGTACCGTGCCAGCTGCCAAGGTCCCATCCACATGCTATCTGGGGAATGAGTAGTCTGTGTTGCTGGTGTCAAAAGCTGCATCCCTCACACCCAGGCAGCTGTGGCTTAAGGTGTTGTCAGACCCAGAGCTGCTGTGGGACCTCGCTGGTATGAGCAAAGGAAGCAGGAGGAAGGTCGGCTTCAGCTGTCCCAGGGAAAACATCGGGGGAGACTTCGTCTTGCTTTCCTTCAGAGCCTGTGACTTCCACATCTTCTTGAGCCTTTAACAAACACACAGAGGATTCGACAAGATGGCGGCGCCAGGAGAACACTGCATTTGAGGAGCAGGACATTTTCCGTACAATGACCAAGAGACTGAACTCTGGGCCCTAAAACAACAGCGATCGTGTTTCCCAGGTGAGAGGAAACCTCACGGTGTGGGAATCAGTCGGGACCATGCTCAGGTCACCCAGCCAGAACCCGAAAGAGATCCAGGGTTTCGCAGGCACTAGGTCGCCGGACCAGAGCCACAAGACTACGTGTCCCGAAGACCTTCCCAGGCTGAACGGTGGGCACAAAAACACCAGAGACTGGAGGTCCCCGTTGTGAGAAAAACCCACAGGGAAGGAAGGAAACCTGACCTCGGGTCGCCTTTTCCCTGGAAAAGGTCTCACAGAATGACAGGTGTGCACTGCCAGCACTGAATTGGGCTCCAACTGTGAGCATAGAGACTTGCTGTGCATCCACCCAGCTGTCCATCATGGACAGAACTGTGCACCCCAGGGCACCAAAGACTGGGAGTGCCTATCGGGAGAAAACCCCACAGGGAAGAAAGCAAACGGGGATGGACTTAGGCCATCCAGTCTATCGCTGGGAAAGGTCCCACAGACCAGTGGGGGTGCACGCTGCCAGCCCAGAGACCTGCTGTGCACCAACTAGCCTGCAGCTACCAGGAGAGCGGTACTCACCTGCCACAGATTACTGCTTGGGTATTGGGGCACAGAGCTCCAACCTCAGACCTACAGAAGTCTGGGATCCCCGAGATCAACCTCCAGATACTGCTCCAAGGGGCAACCAGTTATCCCTAACAAAACTGACCAAGCCACGGGGCACCCAGGTTACAGCAGCAGCTCACTAAATTTACAGCAAGAAACCCAGAAGCAGGGCAGCTGTCTCCAGGACTTCTCCGGGTGAGAGGACAGCCCTCTTGACTAACAAGAACCACAGTTACCACTCAGGTGTATATGCCCGAAGTGAGCTGAGGCAATTCCTGAAAAACACTGACCATTCAGTGACCATACCCAAAAAGCTGAGGGGGCTTCCTTCAGGAAAAACCATCTTCCTGCCAAGAGGATTCTCTCCACCACAGGATTCCAGGAAACACCAGAAACTAACACCCAGCAACCAAGAGAGCCCAACGGGTAGAGGCCAGCGTAAAAGCTCAACCAACAAAACAGAGCAATATGGCATCTCCAGAACCTAGTTATCCAGGGGCAAGCAGCCCTGGACACCCCAGCATAATTGAAATTCAAGAAGATGACCTAACATCTATGCTTAAAAAGATAATACAGGAAACAAATAAAATGCGTAAAGAACTAGAAGAAGATAAAGCCAAACAGATTATGGCCATCTGTAAAGAAATAGAGGAAGATAAAGACAAACAGATTATGGCCATCTGTAAAGAAATACAAGAAGTTGCAGCTAAACAGTTTGAGGCCTTTAGAGAGGAAATACTTAAATCACTGATAGAAATAAAAGAATCAGAGGATTATTCAAACAAACAGCTGAAGGAATTGAAGGAAAAACAGGAAAATACAGTCAGACAGGTAAAGGAAATCAACAAAACGGCTCAAGATCTGAAGATATAATTGGAAAAATTAAAAAAAACACAAATGGAGGAAATTGTGGAGAGAAAGAACTTAGGAAAGAAAACAGAAGCTACAGAGGTAAGCATAACCAATAGACTACAAGAGATGGAAGAAAGAATCTCAGGTGTGGAAGATACAATGGAAGAAATCGATGTATATCCATCAAAGAAAATGTTAAATCTAAAAAATTCCTGACACTGACCGTCCAAGAAATCCAAGACAACATAAAAAGACAAAACCTAAGATTATAGGAATAGAGGAAAAAGAAGATTCCCTCCTGTAAGACCTGGGGTCTCACAATTCAGGAGTTCAAGATCGCGCCCTTCCCAGAAACTCCCACAGACCACGACTCATTGCAAAAGCAAGAGGTTTATTAACCATTGCACAATGGGGTCACCCCTGCCTGTCAGCAAAGAGTGGCACCGGGAGACAAAGGCTTTAGGTTTTTAAAAGAAAAATTGTGGGAATTTTGAAGTTGCAGTTTTGGCAATTTAGGATTGGATGAGGAAGCTATAAAGTAAGATAATTGGTTAGTCTTAGGTGCTCAAGCTTGGCCAGTCCTGCCAAGTGTGGATGCAGCTGCAATTGAAGGTGGGGGTGGTTAGCTCATCCTTGAAGATTGGGGCTGCGGACTTTTGGCTGGAGGTCAGGAGCTACTCAGAAGAAGGATTGAGGTCGTCTGGGTTGGTTGCTAAGAAACAGTATCTCGAAGATAAGGGTCTGGTCCTTCTTTTTGCTGAGTGAAGGTCATTGCTTGCTCGCTTTTTTTCTATCTGTCCTCACAGATAGGGTCACATTTCTCCATTCTCTGGAAAGGTACTAAGAGGCTTTAGCTTAACCTGGACCTAAAACTCAAAACTACAGGCTTTAGAAGACATACAGGTTACAAAGTTAGTCTAACCCTTTCACTCCAAGGCACAGAAAATATTTTCAACAAAATCATTGAAGAAAATTTCCCTAACTTAAAGGGGAGGCCTATAAGAATACACGAGGCCTACAGAACACCCAATAAATTAGACCAGAAAAAAAAAATCCTCCGGCCACATAATAATCAAAACTGTAAGTATACAGAACAAAGAAAAAATACTAAAAGCTGCAAGGGAAAAAGGCCAAGTAACATATGATGGCAAACCCATCAGAATCACACCTGACTTCTCAACAGAGACTATGAAAGCCAGAAAGGCCTGGACGGATATCATGCAGACCCTAAGAGAACACAGATGTCAGCGCAGGCTACTATACCCAGCAAAACTCTCAGTCCTCATAGATGGAGAAAACAAGATATTCAATGACGAAAACAAATTTCAACAATACCTACACACAAATCCAGCGTTACAGAAGACTCTAGAAGGAAAAATAGAACCGAGGAAAACTAACTACATTCAGGAAAACACAGGAAACAAATAACCTCACTACAGTAAAACAAAAAGCAACCAAGCACACAAACTTATGACCACAGCCAACATCAAAATCAAAGGATCTAACAGCCACTGGTCATTACTCTGTCAACATCAATGGACTCAATTCTCCAATAAAAAGACACAGACTAACAGAATGGATGTGTAAACAAAACCCAGAAATCTATTGCATACAAGAAACACACCTAAGTCACAACGATAGACATTACCTGAGGGTAAAGGTAATGGAAGATAGCTTTCCAAGCAAATGGACCCAAGAAGCAAGCAGGAGTAGCCATTCTAATATCTCATAAAATAGACTTTCAACCAAAATGAATCAAAAGAGATGGGGAAGGCCACTTCATACTCATCAAGGGAAAATTCCACCAGGAAGACATTACAATCCTAAACATCTATGCCCCAAATACAAGGGCACCAACATTTGAAAAAGAAACATTGATAAAACTTAAACCACACATAGATCCCCACACATTAATAGTGTGAGATTTCAACACCCCACTCTCAACAAAGGACAGGTCAACAAAACAGAAATTAAACAAAGAAAAATGTCTCTAACAGAGGTCATGAATCAAATGGACCTAACAAACATTTACAGAACCTTACACCCAAACACAAAAGAATTTACCTTCTTCTCAGCACCACATGGAACCTTCTCCAAAATAGACCATATGGTTGGTCACAAAGTGAGCCTCAACAAATACAAGAAGATTGAAATAATCCCTTGTATCCTGTCTGATCACCATGGAATAAAGCTGGACCTCAACAACAACAGAAATAGCAAAAATCCTATACACACGAGGAAACTGAACAACTTGCTACTAAATGAGAGCTAGGTCAGGGAAGAAATAAAGAAAGAAATTAAAGTATTCCTAGAACTCAATGAAAATGAAGGTACAACATACCCAAACTTATGGGACACAATGAAAGCAGTGCTAAGAGGAAAGTTCATAGCACTAAGTGCCTTCAAGAAGAAATTTGAGACATCTCGTTCAAGCAATTTAATGGCTCACCTAAAAGCCCTAGAAAAAAAAGAAGCAGACACACCAAAAAGGAGTAGATGACTGGAAATAATCAAACTCAGAGCCGAAATCAATCAATTAGAAACAAATGAAACAATTCAAAGAATCAATGAAACCAAGAGCTGGGTCATTAAGAAAACCAACAAGATCAACAAACCCTTAGCCAAGCTAACTAAAAGGCAGAGAGACACCATCCAAATCAACAAAATCAGAAATAAAAAAGGGGACAGACACTGAGGAAATACAATCATTAGGACTTACGTCAAAAGTCTATATGCCACAAAATTTGAAAATCTAAATGAAATGGACAATTTTCTTGATCGATTCCACTTACCAAAGCTGAATCAAGACCAGGTAAATCAATTAAATAGGCCTATATTCCCTAAGGAAATAGAAGTGGTCATCGAAAGTCTCCCATCCAAAAAAAGCCCAGGACCAGATGGCTTCAGCGCAGAATTCTACCAGACCTTCAAAGAAGAGCTAACTCCAATTCTCTTCAAACTATTCCACAAAATAGAAACAGAAGGAACACTACCAAACTCATTCTATGAAACCAGAGTCACCATGGTACCTAACCTCACAAAGACCCAACAAAGAAAGAGAATTTCAGGCCAATCTCCCTTATGAACATTGATGCAAAAATACTCAACAAAATACTTGCAAACCGAATACAAGAACACATCAAAGATATCATCCACTATAACCAAGTAGGCTTCATCCCAGGTATGCAGGGGTGGTCCAATATGCGGAAATCCATCAATGTGATCCACCATATAAACAAACTGAAAGAAAAAAAAAACACATGATAATCTCCTTAGATGCTGAAAAAGCATTTGACAAAATCCAACATCCATTCATGTCTAAAGTATTGGAGAGATCAGGGATACAAGGCACATACCTGAACATAGTAAAGGCGATATACAGCAAACCTATGGCCAACATCAAACTAAACAGAGAGAAACTTAAAGCAATCCCACTGAAATCAGGGACAAGACAAGGCTGCCCACTCTCTCCATATCTCTTCAACACAGTTCTGGAAGTCCTTGATAGAGCAATAGGACAGTTGAAGGAGATCAAGGAGATACAAATTGGAAAGGAAGAAGTCAAATGATCACTATTTGCAGATGATATGATAGTATATGTGAGTGACCCCAAAAATTCTACCAGCGATAGATAAACACCTTCAGCAAAGTGGCCGGATACAAAATTAACTCAAAAAAATCAGTAGCACTCCTGTATATAAAAGACAAAAGGGCTGAGAAAGAAATTAGGGAAACAACACCCTTCACAATAGCCACAAATGACATAAAGCACCTTGGTGTGACCCTAACCAAGCAAGTCAAAGACTTATATGAAAAAAATTTCAAGTCTCTGAAGAAAGAATTAGAAGAAGATATCAGAAGATGGAAAGATCTCCCATGCTCATGGCTTGGCAGGATTAACATAGTAAAAATGGCCATCTTACCAAAAGCAATCTACAGATTCAATGCAATTCCCATCAAATTACCAACACAATTCTTTACAGACCTGGAAAGAAAAATTCTCAACTTCATATGGAATAACAAGAAACCGAGAATTGTTAAAACAATCCTCTACAATAAAAGATCTTCTGGAGGTATCTCCATCCCTGACCTTAAACTGTACTATAGAGCAACAGTAATAAGCACTGCATGGTACTGACATAGAAACAGAATGGTGGATAAATGGAACCAAACAGAAGACCCAGAAATAAACCCACACACTCATGGACAACTGATCTTTGACAAAGATGCCAAAACCATACAATGGAAAAAAGATAGCATCTTCAACAAATGGTGCTGGTCTAACTAGATATCTACATGTAGAAAAATGCAAATAGATCCATACTTATCACCTTGCACAAAACTAAAGTCCAAGTGGATCAAAGACCTCAACATAAAACCAGACACATTACATCAGTTAGAAGAAAAAGTGGGGAAGACCCTAGAACTCATTGGCACAGGAGACAACTTCCTGAACAGAACACCAACAGCACAGGCTCTAAGAGCAACAATCAATAAATGGGACCTCATGAAACTGAAAAGCTTCTGTAAAGCAAAGAACACCATCATCAAAACAAAACGACTGCCTACTGATTGGGAAAGATCTTCACCAACCCTCTATCTGACAGAGGGCTAATATCCAGTATATATAAAGAACTAAAGAAGCTGAAAATCAGCAAACCAAGTAATCCAATTAAAAAATGGGGAACAGAGCAAAACAGAGAATCCTCTATAGAGGAATATCGAATGACAGAGAAACACTTAAAGAAATGCTCAACCTCATTAGCCATCAGGGAAATGCAAATCAAAACGACCCTGAGATTTCACCTTACACCCATCAGAATGGCCAAGATGAAAAACTCAAGTGATAACACATGCTGGAGAGGATGTGCAGAAAGGGGAACCCTCCTCCACTGCTGGTGGGAATGTAAACTTGTACAACCACTCTGGAAATCAATCTGGTACTTTCTCAGAAAACTAGGAATAGCGCTTCCTCAAGACCCAGCCATACCACCCCTAGGCATATATCCAAAAGAGGCTCAAGTACACAATAAGGACAGTTGCTCAACCATGTTTGTAGCAGCTTTATTTGTAATAGCCAGAAGCTGGAAATGACCCAGATGCCCCCCAACTGAAGAATGGATACAGAAATTGTGGTATATCTACACAATGGAATATTACTCAGCAATGAAAAACAAGGAAATCATGAAATTTGCAGGTAAATGGTGGGACCTGGAAAGGATCATTCTGAGTGAGCTGTCACAGAAGCAGAAAGACACACTCAGGACATACTCACTCATTTAGACATATAATATTGGCTAAACCTACTAAAATCTGTACACCTAAAGAAACCAATCAAGAGGGAGGATTCTGACTAAAATGCTCAATCCCCATCCTGAAAGGTAAAAAGGATGGACATCAGAAGAAGAAAACAGGAAACAAGTTAGGAATCTGCCACAGCGGGCCTCTGAAAGGCTCTGTCCTGCAGACTATCAAAGCAGATGCTGAGACTTATGGCCAACTGTTGGGCAGAGTACATGGAATCTTATGAAAGAAGGGGGAAATAGTAAGATCTGGAGAGGACAGGAGCTCCACAAGTAGAGCAATAAAACCAAAAAAATGGAACATAGGGGTCTTTTCAGAGACTCATAGTCCAACCAAGTACCTTGTATGGAGATAACCTAGAACCCCTGCACAGATGTAGCCCATGGCAGTTCAGTATCCAAGTTGGTCCCATAGTAATGGGAACAGGGACTGCTCTGACATAAACTGATTGGCCTGCTCTTTGATCACCTCCCCCTGAGGGGAGAGCAGCCTTACCAGGCCACAGAAGATAACAATGCAGCCACTCCTGATGAGATCTGCTAGACTAGGATAAGAAGGAAGAAGAGGAGAACCTCCCCTATCAGCAGACTTGAGGAAGGACATGCTTGAAGAAGGGGAAGGGAAGGTGGAATTAGGAGGGGAGGAGGGAGGGATTTATGGAGAAATTAAAAATGAATAAACTGTAATTAATAAAAATTAAAATTAAAAAAAAAAACACAGAAACAGACACGCAGAGTTTAGCATCCTCCCAGGCCAGCATCACGGTGAGAAACACCGGCAGCAGCGGGCTGCCTTGCTGGGTTAACTGTGCCTAGGTTCAGCTTACAGAAGGCTGACTACTTGGCTCCCAGACCATCGCCAGAGGTCCCACAACCCCCCGAAGAGCTGTGAGTTTCAAAATCACCTCAAGACTCTATCTTACTGGCCTCATTTACAAAAAGAAAAGAGTGTTCCTTTAAATACGCCAAGAGTCACCTGTCAGCCCCTCAGTCTGCCCTGTGCCAGAGGCTGCCCGTTAGGCGCATAGCATCAGTTCTCTCTCCACTCAGTGGGGAAGGAAAATGGAACTTTTGGCCAGCTGAGGCTGACAGGAGGCAGATCATTCACTCAGCCTGCAGCAACCAGCCGAAGACAGGCTGTGTGGGCCCTGAGCCGTCCTCTACCCTATCCTGTCTTCAGTACTCCCATCCTCAGGTCTCTAGACACCTCTGCCCACCCCACCCCCAGCAGGGAGAGATGGCACACTCTGACAGTGGGGGCCCACTGGGCACGTGTTGACTCATCTGACAGGAAAGTCAATGGTAAGCAGGAAAGAGATAGGCATCGCTCTGATCACAGCCTCCTCAGTGCGCTGTCTGGGCCCGGGTTCAGTAACCATGAGGAAGTCACCTGACAGCACGCAGAAAGCACACGCAGATCTGTCTGAGGTATGAGGGGGGCTCCTGCCCACGGGGCCTTTGGCTGGACACTCTGGACCAGAGCCTCCTCTCCTCTCCTCACTTTGACTTGCTTCTCTATGGCTGACTTGCTGTACTGACCCCAGAGTGGGAGTAAGGTGACCTCCTCCTCAGTTCCATCCCTTGCCTCTTTCACAAGGAAAGGCTGTAAGAGTAGAGCGGAAGCCAATGTCATAGACAAGATTTGGGCATTTTCTTGGGCTTTTTCTGTCAGCAGATTATTCCTGTTCTTGTTATGAGAAATGATTGACAGCTGGCTCTCAATCTGCCATTGGCTCTTGGCATGCTATCCAAGCAGCATCAACAATCTGCAGAATGCTACTTGGATACAGGGAGAGAGCCCAGTAGGGATTCGAAGGGAAGTGTGCCCAGTCACTGAGTGGAATTCTGCCTGTGAGAAGCTTGAGGACACACATACTACACCACAGACTACAAGGCATTCAGACACTCTGACCCAGGAATTCATGCTCTGAGAATATACCCAAAAAATGACTGTGCTGGTGTAAATAAGAATGGCTCCCACAGACTCATATATCTGGATGCTTAGTTACTAGGGAGAGGCGCTGTTTGAAAAGATTAGAGGGATTGAGACATTCCTCCTTGGAGGAAGTGTGTCACTATGGGATGGGATTTGAGGTTTTAAAAGCTCAGGCCAGGACCAGGGCCTCTCTCTACCTCTGCCTGAAAATCAGGATGTAGCTCTTGACTTCTTCTCCAGCACCTGCTGCTGCCATGTTCCCTGCCTCCAATTAAATGCTTTCTCTTATGAGAGTTGCCATGGTCAGGGTATCTCTTCACAGCAACAGAACAGTGACCAAGACAACGATGTAAACATGAGAGAACTTTAAGCATAAAGATAGCCAACAAAGCCAGGCAAGGTGGCACATGCCTGTAATCCCAGCACTGTAGGAGGCAGAGGCAGGCAGGTCTCTGAGTTTGAGGCCAGCCGGCTCAACAAAGTGAATCCAGGACAGCCCAGGCCACACAGAGAAACCCTGTCTCAAAAACAAACAAACAACAAGAACAAAAAAAAAAAGGATAACAAAAAAGATATCCAACACAATGCTGTTTATAAAAGCAAAACATCTTCCAATTACTGATAACAGTTAACCTGGGTTTATGTTCTTACAAGAGAAGCCTATTGCTAATGAATGTGAGGTTTACAAAGTACATAAAAATATTATTTAAAAGGTAGGATTTAGAGGATTTTTTAGAAAATATTTTAAGGGGCTGGAGATAGGCTCCAAGGTTAAAAGCACTGGCTGCTCTTCTAGGTCCTGAGTGCAATTCCCAGCACCACATAGTGGCTCACAGCTATTGGTTCCCTCTTCTAACATGCAGGTAGATATGAAGGCAAAACAGTGTATACATAATTTTTAAAAATTATTTTAAATTAGAGGTATGTGCCTGTGTGTGGGTGTGTGTATGTGAATGCGGGCATCTGAAAAGGCCAGAAGAAGGCATTAGCTTCCCTGGGGCTAGAGTTACAGGTGGTGTAAGCCGCCCAATGAGGCGCTGAGAACCAACTCAGGTCCTATGCAAGAGCATTAAGTGCTCTTAACTGCTGAGCCCAGAATTTATATATATAAAATACACACACACAAATATGCAGAGGGTCTGTAGAGGTAGCTCAGTGGTAGAACACTTGCCTAGCATTTGGTCTAGGTTTGATCCCCAGCACTGAATAATACTGGGTGTGAGGGCAGATACTGTAACCCCACTGAGAGGTAGAGACAGGAAAATCAAAAAGTTGTGATCTCAGCTGCATCACAAGTTTGAAGCCAGCCTGGGATACATGAGACTATCCTAAAAAGAAAAAAGCAGAACAGAGCAGAACTCAAAGACGATCCCTCTAAACATGAAGTGTTGCTGAAGTGCTGCCGAATGCTTGGTGTGTATTTTGTGAAAATCTATGGAGCTGCATCCCGTAACTATTGCCCTGTGCCTGGCTTCAATTGTACAATGGCTGTGACCTTTTTCTTTTCTCTTTGTCAGTACTTAGCAAATTACCTATTATAAAGCACAGTTCTTATTGATCTTTTAAACACCATATGGAAACAATCTGATTTGTTTCTTCCCCCCCCCCCCCAAATCAACTGGAAGGACTGTGGAAGCTTGAATGAGATAACCCCCACCCCCATAGGCTCATGTGTTTAAATGCCTGCTCCCTAGTTAGTGGAACTATTTGGTAAGGATTAGGGGGTACAGCCTTGTTGTAGAAGGTATGTTACTCCTGTAGGGCTTTGAGGTTTCAAAAGAAACCTCGTTGAATGCTTTCTTTTACAAGATATTTTGGTCATGGTGTTTCATCACAGTAATAGAACAAAAAGTGAGACAAAGGATAAACAAGGAAAGTGAGCTTCCTTTCTAAAATATTCTTTCTGAAAAACACTAAGCTCAGTGCCTTTGAGGCCATCCAGTCGAAGGCGATCACACGCAGCGTGGGTGCATATGAGCGGGACGTAGAGGCCTCAGCATGGCCAACACAAGTGTCTAACTTGCAGCCTGCGGGCAGCGTGGTCTCCAGGAGAGCTACAAACACAGCCCAACACAAAACTGTAAACTAACTCAAAACAATGTGAGATCTTTTATTTGAGGACTGGGTCACACTCTGTAGCTCCGGCTGGCCTTAAGCTCACAGGGTTCCTCCTCCCTTAGCCTGGGATGCTAGCTCACCCATCAGCAATTTAAGAAATAGCAGAGATGAGAGCAGTGGCACATGCCTGTAATCCCAGCACTCAGGGAGGCAGAGGCAGGTGGATCTCTGTGAGTTTGAGGCCAGACTGATCTACAAAGTGAGTTCCAGGACAGCCAAGGCTACACAGAGAAACCCTGTCTTGAAGGGAGGTTAAAAAAAAAAAAAAAAAAAAAAAAAAAAAAAAAAACACTATTGGAATGAAATATTGTAACTAGTTCAGAATGATGTTGTTTGTTTGTCCTGTCCTGTGCCCTGGCCTCCAGCAGCACCTGACCCAGGACTCAACATGTGCTGTGGGTTCATCTGCTGAATTAACATGCATGATGAAACCAGTGAGCAAAGCTCCTTAGGTTCTGACAACCATAGGGGCAGAGAGATGAAAACCACAAGAGTGCAGCACCAAGCCCAGGCCCCATCTCACCTCAGGATGATGAAGACACAGAGGAGCAACCCAAACACCAGGCTTCCTCCGGCTACCAGGAACGTGGGCTGGGATATGGAGGAAGATTCTTGCACTGAAGCTGTGGGCAGCAGGGGAGTGATGGAGAAAAGGAAGGGAGGGGATTGAGGATGGCAGGAGAGAAAGAAGAGAGAAAAGAGGGTCAGTCGGTGGGTGCTAGAAGCAGAGGCAGCTCTGGAAGGCAGCAAAACTGCCATCTGGTTGCCAAAGCCAGCTCTGAAGAGCCACTGCAGGCACAGTGACTGCACCACTCATGGGCTCACATGGGCTGATTCCAGCGGGCAGCCAACCCAGGAGCCATTCTCTCCCGAAGTAGCTCTCCTGTATCCTTTACCCTAGCTCCAGGCAGAAGGCATGAGAGACAGAGGCTCTGAGGGCTCAATGCTGGTGGAGCCCCTAGGACTGGGTCAGGAGGCTCAGGGCTCTCAATAAGCATTTGGAAGCCATTTCTCCACTGGGGTGTCATCTCTCGCCTACACCCAACTTGGCACTCAAGCTCCAGACATGCCCTGTCCCTTCTCCTCAGGGCTTTCCATGGATCTCCCTTCCTGCCCAGAATGTCCTGTTCACCTTTGCTAAGCCCGTTTGCTGCCCAGTCCCTAGGAACCTTGATGAGTCCAGTGAGAGACCACACCCATGGCTGGGCCAGTGCAGCTATGCAAAGGAGTTTCCATGCACAGAGCCTTCATTTCAGTCTCCAGAAATAATGTTCCTAGTCTTCTCAGGCATACTGTTAGCTTTCTGATGTAGCCCACTCTTCTCCTGGGCCTCATTGTGTCTTAGTAAACAATGACAATTATGGAGTAACGGAAAGCGAGCTGGTGGTATAGCTCGCTGGTAGCAGGTTTGCCTAGCATGCTCAAGGCCCTTTCATCCTCTGCTAAGACTCCCAAGTGAGCTTTTCTCCTGGCCAGAGGAATACCACTTACCCGGGCTGTTTGTTGTTTCCATAGAATTTCTGTACCAATATTCGTCATCCTCATAGAAATAGTCTTCATCCGAAATCTAGGAGAGATGACCCTCACTGTCAGCCTGCCTGACATTCATTCCCACTTCTGAGTGTCTTCCGCAAGCCATCACCTCCTCTCTGTGTCCTGACCATCCCTGTGTCGGCCATCATCAACCATCTACCTGTCACTGGTGTTAGTCCTGTGCTCACTTTCCCTACCCCAGGTGAAGAGTTCTTGCCACCCATGGCTCATGCCGAAGGCACAGAGGACATGCTCAGGAAACATGGCAGCTGCCTGTGGTCTGTTGCTGGGCGCAGCGGCAGCAACTGGGAAAGCCCATCCTAGCATCTCAACTCCACTTCTTATTAGCTAGCCACCTGACAGGCAAATTTCTGAGTCCAGGTAGACTTATGCTGAACTTCTGCATCTCAGAGGTTTTTACCCATATAGTGGAACGGTGGCCAGCACTCAGCTAGTGTCAGTTTCCCCAAGACCTGCCTGGAGCTTCTCTAGCCTGAGAGGCAAAGACTCACTCGCCTCTGCCCATGAAGGCACCAGAAAGCCCCTCAAGGACAGCTCCTGAGGACATCCCTTCTACGACAGCCCTGTGAAGCCTGCATGTGAAGCCCATACCCCTGCTTCCTTCTTTGTGCTTTGGGGGCAGAGGAACAAAGATTCCAGCTTCTTGTTTCGGGAAGTAAGGACCACCGAGAGGACATAGACTTGGGTGGGAAATTGGATTAGTAAAGGAATTTGTTAAGCAGCTTCAGACGTAATCCTCTTTCAATACTTCATGATACCAGGATGCCACAAGGGAGAACGAAGATAAGTTGAATCAGGGCTCAGACTAAGCCGTTGGTGGTGTCCAAAGAGCTCAGGAGTAGCCACCAGAGCCAGGCAAAGGACGATTTACAGCTTCGAGGGACAGAGAACTGGCCCAGCCATACCTCTAGAAGACCCAGCTGGCACTGAAACCAGACTCTAGGGACCCTTCCTGCCCTGGCCCTTTCTGAAGGCAAGCTCACCTGAGTGGGGTTCCCGAGGATCCCTGCGGGAGTGCTCCTGGGTTCTGCCGGTAGAAGTAAGGGTTGAGTTAGTGACTCAAGGACCCTGGAGCCCAGTCAGATCAACACAGAACATCCCAGTGAGCTGGGTATGGAGGCACACCCGCAATCTTAACACTCAGGAAACTGAGATGGAAGGGGAGCCCCAAATCTGAGAGTAGTACAGGAGAGCCTGTCTCAGAAACAAACATTCAATATAATCTACAATGTTACTGTTTTTCAGAGTAAAATGCTGGGAATAAGGAACTCTGTAACACTAGAGGACTAGCTATGTCAATTATGATAGAGCCATATGAGACAGTAGCCTGGAAAAACATCTGTTGCATGTTACATGATGTAATGTGTATCAAAACATTACACGCACCCACAAATGTACCTGACTATTCTGTATCTACTAAAAATAAAACATCAGGGTTCACCCCTTTAAGCCCAGAACTTGGAAAATCAAAGCCAGCCTGGTCTACGTAGAGCAGCCCAGGCCAGCCAGGCCTACACAATAAGACAGTGTCTCAAATATAAAACTTTGAGGGGGCTAGAGAGATGGCTCAGTGGTTAAGAGCACTGGCTACTCTTCCAGAAGACCCGGGTTTGATTCCCAGCACCCACATGTTGGTTCAGAACCCTCTAACTCCAGTCCATCCGACCAGCCTCTGCAGGGACACAGTGCACAGGCACAGGCAGAACAGCCATAAAATTAGAATGAAAAAAAGAAGAGATAAATCTTTAAAAGTAAATAAAACTGAAAATATATACTTTAGAAAAACGTTGAAGACATAACATACTGTATGGGAAAACGATATATGTATTCTTTAACCCATAGTTCCTGAAACTCATGTTCATATTATCATATATTATAACAGACACACAGGAAGGGGGCCAGGGTACACATCGCAAGATACAAGCACTCTAACAGTAATTCTTTGAGCTCAATTCATAAAATATATAAAAGATCAGTAACTAGTGCCTAGGATGGACCAAGAACAGCCTGATAAAGAAGGATGGGGACAGCTGTGGCAGAAGCCACGTCCTCTTGGGGACTGCCTTCCACAGAAATCCCTGAATTAAGAGGAGGACCAGGATCAAGGCTGAGCTGGGCCTGTGGGACCGGCTCTGAACCTCACTGGGCACGCGATGGAATGACTCAGATTTTCTTGTCATGGCATCATTTTTCCACTAAGAAGTTAAAAATAACACCAAGTATAAAACATTCAGCCCCCCAGATCAGGAGCAGAATAACAGATCACTAAGGGATTGAGGACAGAGTGACCCTGTTTCTGCTTGGGAGAGAATTACAGTGGGTTACACCATCCTCAGAAGGAGAGACAAGCACGCAGCAACACTGGAAGTCTGGAAGAAAGAACCCACCCACCCTCTTCACTGTATAAAAAGGAAATAGGCCCAGAGAAGGGAAGCGATTTATCCAAGTTCACACATCAAATTAACTGAAAACTGAACTTCAAATTGTGGCAAGGACACGCCATCTCATACCTTTCTGCTCCTCCCAAGTTAGCATAAGAACAGTTCAACCCTCAGAAGAGCGTAGGAAGGACAAGCAGAGCACGGGGTCGAGAGGTGCTAGATTAGCAGTTAAAACCAGGAGATGAAGGCAGCAGTAAACAGAAAAATACACCCAAGCACTGCCGGCCATTCAGCCCAGACCCAGGTGAGTTCAACACATGGCATGTTTCAGGCCCCATCCCATCACGACAGGCCTCAGAACCCTGGCAATAAGCCTCATCAATATGTCCCACCAGGGACTGTATACATGTGTGCATGGACGGAATAGCTTTGTGAGACAGGGTCTCTCTATAGCCTATGATAGCTTGGAACTCACTATGTACAGCAGGCTGACCTTTGACCTTAAATTCAATTTTATTTTTGAGACCGGGTTTCTCTGTGTAGCTCTGGCTGTCCTGGAACTTGCTCTGTAGACCAGGCTGACCTTGAATTTCCAGAGATCCACCTGCCTCTGCCTCGGGAGTGCTAGGATCAAAGCTAATTCAATTTCCTTGACTATAGGTCTGAACCACCACATGCTGGGTTCCCACAGTTATGTGCATGTAGGGGGTTAGTTTCTAGTTATTGTTTGGTTTTAAAACAAAGTCCCACATTTTATCTCAGCTGTCCTGGAACTCACTATAAAACTCAAGCTAACGCCAAACTTGGATTGATCTTCCTGCCTTTCCTCCCTTTGCCTCCCATGTGCTGGGATTTCAGGCATAGGACATCATGCCTGGCATTTCTGTCCTTATTGTTTTGATCTTTGAAACACAGTCTCATTCTGGAGCCCAGGCTGCTCTGAAACTCACAGCAATCCTCCTGTTTCAGCTTCTCAAGTGCTTGATTACAGAGGTGAGCCATCACCTCACCTGGAATCCTCCCTTTAAAGGTGGGGCATGGGGCTGGAGAGATGGCTAGTCTTGCAGGGAATCTGTTTGCTCAGTTCCCAGCACTCACACAACTGTCACTCCAGTTCCAGGGGATCCAATGCACTTTCTGACCTCCATAGGCACCAGCATCCATGTGGGACACATACATATGTGCAGGTAAAACACCCATACACATCAAATGAAATTTAAAACAAGCAGGAGACTGCCAGCATATAAGCCTGAAGGACCATCTGCAGAGATCACGGGGGAGGAAAAAATCAGTTCCTGGAAGTTGTCCTCTGACCTCCACATGTGTGTTGTGGTTTGCACACCTACACTCACATATACCACATACTGAAAGTAAATACATTTTTAATTATTTATTTTATTTTATTTTGTGTGAATTGGTATGAGGGTGTCAGATCCCCTGGAACTGGAGTTACAGAAAGTTGTGAGCTGCCAAGTGGGTAAACCCAACCCAGGTCCTTTGCAAGAGCAGACAGCACTCTTAATCACTGAGCCATCTTTCCAGCCCTAAACACATTTTTTTTTTTTTAAATTTCAAGATAGAGTTAGGCTCTGTAATCTCAGCACTCAGGGAGGCAGAGGCAGGTAGATCTCTGTTAGTTTGAGGCCATCCTGGTCTACAAAGTGAGTCCAGGTCAGCCAAGGCTACACAGAAAAACTCTATCTCAAAAAAGAAAGAGAGAGAGAGAGAGAGAGAGAGAGAGAGAGAGAGAAAGAAATTTAAAAAAGAAAGAAATTAAGAAATTAAGAAATTAAGAAAGAAAGAAAGAAAGAAAGAAAGAAAGGAAGGAAGGAAGGAAGGAAGGAAGGAAGGAAGAAAGAAAGAAGGAAGAGAGGGAGGGAGGGAGGGAAGGAGGGAAGGAAGGAAGGAAGGAAGGAAGGAAGGAAGGAAGGAAGGAAGAAAGGAAGAAAACTTAAAGATAGGAAAACTGAGGCAAGAAAAAGGAAAAAAACTTTCTCAAAGTTAGCAAAAAGCAGCAAACCTGTAATTTTTGTATATTTACTTCTGTGTGTGTGTGTGTGTGTGTGTGTGTGTGTGTGTGTGTCCATGCAAGTTTGTGGAGGAAAGAAAACATCAAGCACCCTCCCCTACTGTCATTCGTACTCCTTCCCTCCCCTGCTCTGTCACCGTCTTTGTCCCTTGAGATGGGGTCTTCTACTGTACTTGGAACTAGGCTGACAGCCTGAAGGCCCCAACAACCCTGTCTCCCCCCAGGAAGTGTCCCCTTCGCTCCCAAAGTGGCATTTAAATCAAGCCTATCTATCTCCGATAACGAACATTTTTTAAAGCTTTAAAATATCTACTTTGGATCTGGGGTCCTGAATAAATTGGGCATGGTGACCTGCCTGGGAGACACTCCTTCCATCCTACACTGGGGGGGTTGGAGGCAGGAGGAGCTGGGAAGATAGTGGGGTCCTGGGTGAAAGCCAGCACATAGCCTGCTCTGTAACTCCACTTTCCATGTCACTGAAGGCTCAAGGCTCTGAGAGACAGGTTCTGGGTTTGAGTTTTAGACAGCTGTTAGTACTCCTAAGTGACAAATAACCAAACTAGGGATGAGTTAGGGACTTCCCCAAAGTCACACTGACAAGGGACAAAGCCAGCATTACACGCATGACCGTCTGTCTAACTCCAGATAAGCAATGTGTGCCAGGCGCAGGTGACGCAGTAGGGACAGGTGAGACACCAGGGGAATGGAAGGTTTGAGAAAAGTGCAGAAAAGGCACAAAGGGAAGAAAAAAGTGGGGAAGGGCACACTGAGGAGACAGCAGGGTAAGACCTCCCTGGAGATCAAAGCCCAGAAGACCTCATTCATTTGTTTATTTACTATGTGTACAGCTTTCTGCCTGCATGTACACCTGCACACCAGAAGAGGGCATCAGATCTCATTATAGATGGTTGGGAGCCACCATGTGGTTGCTGGGAATTGAACTCAGGACCTCTGGAAGAGTAGCCAGTGCTTTTAACCTCTGAGCCATCTCTCCAGCCCCCCAGAGCACTTTTTAACCTGCAGAAGTTCCAGCAAGGGCGCTATGGGGAGCCGGAGCTGCAGCAGTCTAAACCATGGGGACTCAGCTTTCTGGGGCAGCCCCAGCCCTGACAGCCACTGTGACCTCCTGCTGAAGGCCCCTCCCCCATCCTTTTCACTTAAAAAAATTAGTGTGCTTAACAGGCACGCAGGAGTCAGGGCTGAAGCTTACCCCCAAGGAAAGGACAGTAAGCCAGGTACGGTGGCCTATGCCTGGAATAAGTGCTTGCTAACGCCTGGTGGGCCTGAGTTCGATTCCCAGAACCCACACAGAGGAAGGGGAGAACCAACACTCACAAGTTGCCCTTTGGCCCCAGAGACGTGAGTAGATTAATAACTACATGAGGCTGAGGCAAGAGGATCTAGAGTTCAAGACTGGCTCAAGCTACATAGCAATAGCAAGTTTCAGGCCAGCCTGGGCTACGCAGGGAGCTTATCTAAAGAACAAATTTAATTCTTTAATTTAACTTGACACAAGTTAGTATCATCTGGGAAAAGCGAACCTCAGCTGACACAAATGCTTTCTGTAGAGGGGCCTAATGGCAAGTCTGTGGGGACATTTTCTTGATTAATGTGGAAGGGCCGGGCAGGTGGTCAGAAAGCAAGCTGAAAAGCCATGGCGAGCTAGCCAGTGAGCACCATTCCTCCAAATCTCTGCTTTGTTCCTGCCTCAAGGTTCCTGCCCTGGCTTCCTTGATGCTGGATTATGACATGGAAATGAAAGCCAAATAAACCCTTTTTCCTCAAGTTGTTTCTGGTCAGTGTTTTAACAAAGCAACAGAAACCAAACTAAGACCAGGAAGGCAGGACGAAAGAGAAAAGGAAGAAGGGAAGGAGAAAAGAAAGAAGGAAGGAGGTACAAAGCTTCCACTCTTCATCAATCAACAAAATGGACCAAGGGACAAAGAACTCCAACAGGCACCAGTGAGTGGAGACCTTATATTCCTCAAACCACCTGATCCATTCCTCTTTCAGCATCTTTAAAACCCGACTGTCTCAGGCCAGGCTCAACAGAAAACACTTTCTGTAACAAAACCAGAAACAATGGAGGAGACATGGCCAGGCTTTCTATAGCCTCCATCGGCCTGACTCTCTTGGTTAACTTACAACCCTGTTCCATACTTTACCTCATGGCTTTCTATGAAGGTACTAGGGGTGACATGGATTTGGACTCCCCTTCACCATTTTCCTCTGTTAATTTTTGTTTCCTAAAGCAGGGAAACTGAGGCAGTGGGCTTATAGACTACTTGCTTCCTCATGCCTTGAAGTACCTACCTCCAGTCTATGTGGTCCCCCTCTTGGAGACTATGACAGAGAGTTAAGAAGTTTTCTTGAAGTATAAAATAACTGTATTATGCATGGCTTCCAACTCCCGATCCCCCTGTTTCAACCAAGTGACGACAGACCACGTCCAGCTCCCTAAATGGCTTTCCTAGCCACTTTGCCTCACATTCCTTTAGAAATGGGATGTAGGGAATCCACAATCCTAGGGCATTCCCTCTCTGGGAGCTCTGGGGAGTCCCTGTCCACAGAAAACTGTGCTGGGCCCACAGCCTTGACGGTGCAGCTGCCACAGACTCCCAAGCTCCTGAGCCCCCTCTGCCAGAGCCACCCATGGCCACCTCCCAGCCCAGTAACAGAACTCTGAGCCATGATCCCATCCACAGAGCATTCCTCACACCCACCACCATATTAAGATCACCACAAAAGATCTTCAAACTACTCACTTCACTCACCCCTCTGGATTCTGGTTCAGCAGGCTCAGGATGGCCATCGGGAGAGCACCTCTGAGGGGTCTCTGGTCCTCCGTCCCCACCCCAACCCCCACTGCACAGGGTTCCCTTTGACCTGTCCCAGCCCATCCCACCTTGCTAACTGCATCATGCCTTCCACTCGTGGTCTATGAAGACTGTTTTGACAGTAGACTCGGAAGCCCCTGAGGGGCCATCTCCACTTCACAGATCCAAGACTGAGGCTTCAGAATGTCAATCACCTTTAACAACAACATCCAACCTAATTCCCATGTCCAACGTGCTTCCTATGACCTCTGTGTCCCAGAGTCCTCAGCTATCACTAAGCTAGGAGCAGCCCAACAGCCAAGGAACTGTTTATGACGTGAGTGGGCCTCACTTCCAACTCTAGCCTGTCTCATTTTACAGAACCAGTTGCCAAGCTCCAACCTATGCCCTGCAGCCTAAGACCCTCCGAGCCCCCTGCCTTGTGCCCCGGGGACCCCATGCAGTCTTAGCCACCTTGATGGCTTAGAGCGCCTGCATCCCACCTCCACACAGGAGCAGGTTGGTCTCTGGCTTGTGTCCTCTGTGTGAGGAGGCAAGGGCTCTGTATAAACTTATGTTGGCCACTTGTGTGTGAAGCCCTTAACTGGGAAATCTAAGACTGCACCCAGGGTAGGCCAGGCGGCCCCCACCCCAACATTCCAGGACACCACCTTCTACCAGAGATTCAAGGCCAGGACACTAGATGGGAGAGGAACCCACCGACCATCCCCTACAGCCAGAGCCTGCGAGTTGGAGCAGCCCAAGCAATGCAGGGCTTTCTGTTCAGAGAGCAGAGCATCCTGGGAGGCTCAGTGAAGTTGCTGCCTGCCTGAGGCAGAATGAGAGCATCCAGGCCAGTGATGGGCTCACATGAGAACGATCTTTCCACCTGAACAGACATCTCGGGAGATAATAGTGAAATATGGCAGTGCATTCTTGTAGGCCCTGTCTCAACAAAACAAATCAGAAACAGCAGGTATTAAAGAAAAATGGACGCTAGGTACAGGGGTAGATACCTGTTGTCCTAGCTACAAGGGGTGAGATGAGAAGACTGAGGCCAGCCTGGGAAATGCACACACACACACACACACACACACACACACACACACACACAGAATGCTAGTGTTGGTGAACTGAAGAGAAAATAGAACCTTTTTAATCCCAGCACTTGGGAGGCAGAGGCAAGTAGATCTCTGTGAGTTTGAGACCAGCAGAGTCTACATTGTGCATTCTAGGCCAGAAACAGTTACACCCTGTCTAGAAAAATTAAAAATAAAAAGAAAGTGGGCGGGGGGGGGGGGGGAGCAATCTTTGTGAACTCTCAAACAAGGTACAGCTGCTACAGAAAACAGCACAACCAGTTACCCTGTGACACTGTAAATTGTCCCACGCCTGTGTGTGTACACAAGGGGACTGAACTCAAGTGCTCAGTGGATGATTCACAGCAGCAGCAGTCACACACCAGAAGGCAGAGGCAGCCCAAGTGTCAAATGCCTGTGCACAGCAGGACCCGCCCCAGCCTCTAGCAGGAAGGAAGCTCTAACCTGAGCCAGTCCAAGTGGACCTCGCAGACACTGCTAAGACAGATGAGTCAGACCCAAAAGGTTTCCGTACAACCCACGTACTTGAGATCTTTAAAGTAGAATGGACGTTGCTAGGAGCTAGGGAAGGGGTGGGATCGGAAGTGACTGCTTAAGGTCCACAGGATCCAACTCTGCAGGATGCAAAAGATCTGGAGATGGAGGTGGAGGCTGACAGGCAGCGTTACGAATGTACTTAACTAAACAAGGGTTAAAATCAGGGCTGGCCTTGCAGGCTCAATCCCCAGAACCCCTGTTAGAACATAAACAGGCATGGGAGGCCCACCCTGTGATCTTAGGGTGGGGAGGTGGAGCCAGGAGCATCCCAGGATTGCTCTGCCCAGCAAGCAGCAGGCCAAGAGGAAAGCTCCCAGCAAAAACTGATGGGGGTACTCAAGGAACAACACAGCAGCTGGACCTCCGGCCTCCAAACACAGAACAAACAGAAGTGGTTACAAGGCGTGGTGGTGAATGCCTGTGATCATAGTTCTCAGGTGACATAAAGCCAATGCTGAATTGCAGAAGACATAATGAGGCCCTTCCTCATACATCTCCTGCAAAACAGTGTTAAAGGTAAATTTTACGTCATGAACATTGCTGTACCATAAAAAAAAAAAAAAAAAAATGTTTGTAAATTGTGGGGTTTTGTTATAGTTGTTTGTTTTAAAAGAGGATCTTACTACGTAGATCAGGCTGACCTTGAACTCAGAGCCTCTGCCTCCACCACATTCAGCCAACACAATTTCTGTGAAGAAGCTGTTTCTGGGCTGGGCCAGGGAAATATATCATTGGTAGAATAGTTTTTAGTGTTTTAGTGTATATTAAGCCTCAGGAAAGAAAACAGGGTTCTAACAAAAGAGCATGCGTGTGTGTGTGTGTGTGTGCATGTATGTGTCTACCATAGTCCATGTCCATGCTATGCAGAAGGTGGTCATTAGCCACCAGACATAGATATTGGTAATTGGGGTCCTCCAGAAGAGCAAATGCTCTTAACCACTGAGCAGTCTCTCCAGCCCCCAAACAGGAATCCTTAAAGCTGCTTATTACAAAAGCACATCACTGGGGCAGAACTGTAACCTAGTTGGAGTGCTCTTGTCTAGTACACATGAGGCCCTGCATTCAATAGCCAGCACCATGTGAAGCAGCTGTGGTGATGCCACTCACCACTCCAGCACTTCAAACATAGAAGCAAGAGAATGGCAGGTTCAACATCATCCTGAGCTCCATAGCAAGTTCAAGATCAACCCAGGCCACTTGAGACTGCATCAAGTAAATGAAGCTGTGGTAACCGAAGGCAAACAACTGTTGGCCTCCATGGGAAGGTGTTCTTTGCACAAGGCCTTAACTTATTATATTGTCTTCCACATTTACCTAAGAATTGTGTCAGGGCTTTCACACACACACACACATACACACACACACACACACACACACACACACACACACTAAGGAGAGGATAACACAATCTAACTTTTAAAATGCTCTGGTTTCAATGGCTTCATTAAATGAGTTCTAGCAGTTAGGTGTGTCCTATCCAAGCTTGGAAGAAGAGAACCCTGTAAGAAAGCCACCTCCAGCTCTTGAGGATTAGCAGCAGAGAAGACCCCACTAAGAGCTGAAGCTGGACCTGACAACCCTGTATCTGACAAAGATGGCAATGGAGGGAGGCCCCAAGCCAGTTCCTTGAGCTCTCCCAAGACAGGAAGGGACAGAAACTCCACAGTAGAGAGCTTGAGAAGAACTGTATCCTCTTTCTCCCTGGAGTCAGGAAAGCGGTGAGAGCGGAATAAGGACCAAGAAAGTGATGTCATTTCTTTCACTTTTTGACACACGTGCCAACATCCTGTTCTTTGTATTTGCCGAAAATGAAAAAATGATTAGTTTGGTCCAAGTCTACTACAGGACTGGAGTGATGTAAGCCTAGAGTGAGCCTGGGCACCATTCCAGAGGAAATGCTGGGGTGTGCGAGGTGTGCTACAGGGTGGTAAACTCTTGTGGACACAGAGAGGCTGCAGGCTTCTACGAAGAAGCGAGCTTGGCTCTCTGCAAGGGAGAGTCCTGCCTTCTAAATCCAAGTCCTAACTCTTCACAGGAAAGTACCAGTGGATAATATCTCAAGTGGGAGCAAAAAAAAGAGAAATCACATATGTTAAATCTGACTTAGCAAAAGAAGTAAAAGCACTCCAAATGGGACTAGGCAGGAAAAGGAACAGCAGCTGATGGGCAGAATCACGAGTCCATTTGTACTTCCTTCCCATGGACATGTATTAATTCACAAAGATTGCAGAAGATGCACATGCCTGTGATCTCTGAAGTTGGGAGGCTGAGGATGAGTTCGAGACCAGCTTGGGTTAGTTACTGAACCCTAAAGCAAAGCAAAACTGCTGAAAATTATTATCTTCATGGAATTTCTGTTTTATCAGAGGCATGTAATGAAAGTTTTGGTTTCTTTAAAAACTCACTTATGTTATGTAAATATGGTTTTGTTTTAATCCCAAGTGTGGTATTTTAGTTTGTCCACAGCTGATAACTGCCTCCTGCGGGGCGTGGTCTTTGTCAGCTGGTAAGGGCCTGCCTCATGGTGCAGAGAAGAGCGTGATCTAGGACTCTGAGGGATACAAATAGGAGATCGCAGAGACAGAGGAGGTGGCAGTCTGGAGAGACTCTAGGTGGCACAGCAGCTTGGAGGAGGAGACTGTTGGCTGTGTTTGCATCGACCTTAAACAGCCAGGGGAAGTAAAGGGGTCCGTGACCCCTCTCCCCACTAATCTCTCTCCTACTTAGGGAGACGCTTTACGAAACCCCAAATAAAATAGAATTTTAAAACGAGCACAACCGAAGCATTAGGCTTGCATCTGAAATACACCCGACACTCAGATCTTGTAGGCTTCATCTTAATACAGTGAAGTATACAGAAGAGAGAAATTGGGTTAATATCTTGATGAAATTGTTGTTGCTTTTCACTGTGTAGCTCTGGCTATCTTAGAACTCACTATGTAGACTAGCCTGGCTGAAAAGTGACAGAGATCCACCTGCCTCTGCCTCCCAAATATTGGGATAAAAGGTGTGCACCAACATGCCTAGCCTGGAATCATAATTTGATATTAGTGGAAGGTGGGAACTGAGAGGAAGCATGTCACTGGCTACACCCTTGAAAGTGACTCTCTGCTTCCACACCCAGAGGTGACAGCTCAGGGCTGTCCCACCTTCTCTACTGTGAGGCTCTGCCTAAGCTCAGCCAACCAGTCCTCTGGAACCCTGAATCCAAAAAACTCTTTCTTTCTTAAGCTGATGCCTTCTGTCACAGCAGTGAGTGGTGATTTCAACAATTCTCCCAAAGCACTATCACCCTATCATTTTCTAGAGATAAATAACAGTCAACTAACCGCACCTATAATTCTTTGGAGCTCCTCCCACCTCCCTGTCTTCACCTCCTCCCTGCAGCCCTCAACTTCTAGCAGGCTCAACTCACCTGCTAGAAGGAAGGAAGAAAGGTAAGGAGAAAAGAGCCCAGTGAGCTCCACCAAACACATGAGTGCAGGTAACCCCCCCTCCCAGGTGTGAGAGCAGCTGCATGAGTGATCAGGTAAGACACACAGACAAGCTGCCAGACTCGGGCAGGTAGAGTGACCCCATACTTGAAAGATGAAGGCAGGAGAATCAGAAACTCAAGGTCTTCTTGACCACATGGTAAGTTCTAGGCCCATGAAACAAAGGGAGGGTGTAGACTGAGCACGGTTTGTCACGCGGTACCAGACTGCTGACATGAGCAACTGTGTCCCACCCTCCCTCGCGTGGACCCAGGTACCTATCCACGGAGTGCCCGTGGCCTCCAGGGACCACTCGCTCCACTGGCCAGTATCCAGCTCCTCCTTCCCTCGGAGCTGCACCACATGCTTCACCCCTCTCAAGGCGTCATGGATGATGCACTGATGCTGGGTCACCGGGAGCTGCGGATGGAGACAGGGTGAGTGCCGGGTGCCCTGATGGGGTGATGAGACGAGGAGCGGGCACCCTTGACCGCCCTGATCTCCAGGTGGCAGAGGCTCACACCACCTGGGAGGCAGAGTGAGATGGAGCCCTTCTCAGAGACACAGGCTGAAGTGTCGGTAGGTAACTGAAGCCAGCACGCTACAGCCCTGGCTTTACACAGAACCCAGCATTCTCCTTTCCTGTTCTCACAAGGAGTCTGGCCTGGCCTTATTAGTCTCATTTTATAAAGACAAAGCCAGGCCTCCTAAAATTAAATGCCTCACCCAAGACTATGAAGAATGGAAGGTGCAAAACTGGACCCAGAACCTACTTTTTTGTTTCGTTTTGTTTGTTTTGAGACAGGGTTTTTCTGTAGAGCCTTGGCTGTCCTGGACTCCCTTTGTAGACCAGGCTGGCCTTGAACTCACAGAGATCTGCCTGCCTCTGCCTCCCTGAGTACTGGGATTACAGGCGTGTGCCACCACGCCCAGCTGTAGAGCCTACTTCATTTTCAGTGTCCTACTTCCCCGGAAAATCTAGGAGCATTTTTCTGTTTAGATATAGATTTGACCTGGGCATGAAGGATCACTTTTATAACTATAGCACTTGGAAACTTAGGAGGCTAAGGCAGGAGGACTGTCATGAGCTCAAGGCTACAGCTCAGGGGTGAAGTTTGTCTCCAAAAAAAGGAAAGGAATTACCAGCCACACTGTGAATGTCTTTGACCACACAGGGCGATATCGAAGCTCAAACCGCAGCAAGTAGTACCGCGTGTCCCAGGATGCCGGGTCTTGCCAGCTGACATTGAGCCATCGAGGCCTTCCAGGTATGGCTGACACCACAAGGTTGGCGGGTGGGTCAGGTTTCACTGTGGAGAGGGAATGAAAGAACCAGGTCCGACCCACTGCCACCCCAAAAGCCACCAGTCCCAGGAACTAGGCCATAGAATACCAATTCCAGAAAGAAGACAATGGAGTCCACTACCCAACGAACAGCCTGGAGAAAACCCAGTAATAGTTAACCATCACCCCCAGCGAGGGCTAATCAGTGAAGACCTGGAACTTACCCAGGTGTTCTTTACAATAGGATGAGTGAAACAATTACGGTTTGGCTCGGCCTTCCAGGCAAACATTTCCTCTGGAAACCCGTTATTTGCTAAATGTCAATCAATCCTAAAACTGCCTAGCTGGAAATTCCCAATTAACCTTGCTATAGCCCTAAATAAAAACCCTCCTCCCACTGAGCTCGGGCCTCTACGGTCAACCACTGTGTCAGTGAGGGTGTGGGCTGGAGCTGGAGCTTGTACTAAATAGACCCTACTGTGTTTGCATCGGAATCAGCTCCTTGGTGGTCTTTGGGGTCCTCGAGACTTGAGCATGACAGGAACAGGCCTTCTGTGCTGCAGCAAGCAAGGTACAGAGCCTCAGACACCCCGCCTCCAGGAGGACACCACTCCCCAGAAAAGTTTAAATTATATTTGTTTAATAGAAATGGAAGCCAGAGTTCAGGCTGCTCTAGCTGCTCTTCCAGAGGACCCGGGTTCAATTCCCAGCACCCACATGGCAGCTCACAACTGTCTGCAACTCCAAGAGTTGATGTTATGCCCAGATCTTAAGGTCCCCAAAGACCACCAGGAGCTGGACCCTGTATGCAAGAGCAAAGAGCTTTTATGTGGACTTAAGCTAGGTCTCTCCACCATCACCAGTGCAGTAGGTCAGTGAGGAGAGCCCTGAGCAGCTGCACAGTAGGGTTTTTATTGGAGTTTGAGGAAGGACAGTTACACAACTGGATGACATTCAGCAAGGGCAAGCTTGTTACAAAGTGATTGGCTAACTAATATAACACTGAGCGAGCTATCTACAGACCTCAGGAATATTAGGTATTTTCTGTGCCGTGAATGTTCTACTATGAGGTCGGTGGGCTGCCCAGCACAGATGCCCCACCCTGAAATGAGATGCCTTCCCACTCTTGTGGTTATCCTCAGGCTGCCATGTCCTTGGGTAGGGAAACATATGACCAAGTTTCTGGAACTGGCAACCTATGGCCTAGTTCCTGATGACCTTGGGGTGGGATCACTAGTTCCTGGTAACTTTGGGGTGACCTTGTTTAGGTCTAGCTCCTGATGACCTTTGGGGGCATCAGGCCCCCACTGACACCCACAGACATACATGCAGGCAAAACACCAATGCACATAAAATAAAATAAATAATGAATAAAAAAAGAAAGGAAGGAAGAGATGGAGCACATAGCCTTGCATTTGGTAGGCAAGAGCTTAGCCATTGGGTCACCCTTCAGCACCCCTGTGTTCATCTTGAGAAGACCCCCATCCATTTGTCAGCAACGCACCAGAACACACAGCTCCCAAGGCCCCAGCCACATCTTCCCTGCCTCTCCCAGGGTTAGATGAGGAATACACCCTTAGTCAGCTGTGGTGGGGGGGGGGGGGAAGAAGGGGGTTACTCACCAATCTTCATGCTCTGAAACGCCACACTGCGGCTGGACTTTCTTCCCATGCTGTTCGCCACGCACAGGGACACTACGTGGTGAGCTTTCTCACCCTCGAAGACTTCCACCTGACAGGAGAAGCTTCTGAGCTCCTGCGAATACTGGCAGGGCACCTGGAATTCATTCTTTGCATTGTTGGTGCTGCTGTACAACAGAAGAAGTGCACAAACATTCTAGCAAATTCTGTTCTTTTTTTAAGAGAAGTAAGTCTGGCTTCAGCCCAGCCAGGGTCTGCTCCTGTGACTTTTCAGCTAGTTTTCTCCCTAGAAAGAGAATGCTAATGGCTTTAAAGCCTTCAAATAGGATTTCACCACAGAACCCAGCCAATGCAGAAGGAATGGAGGAAGGCACTTGGGCCTCTCTTTTGTCATTGTGTCTTGACCTCTGACTTCCTTCCAGGGTCTTATCCTTCACACATAAAGGTTGCAGAAGTGACTAAGTTAAGCCCATCCTGGGGCACAAAAGACCTGCCCTTAGGTGATACAGCACAAATGCTGGCACTAGACGAGAGGAATAGAAGGGAGGGACAGACTAAACAAGACTTCTGAAGACTGAAGATGGTCAAGGGACAGATGCTATCCCACCAGGCCTGGGAACCTGAACCTCTCCCACTTCCACTTTCCCTGCCATGAGAAAACAAGTGGCCAACCTCGACTCAGATATAACTTGGGGCCACCGAGCTGGTCGCCACACTGGTTTTGTTACATGGAAATTCTCCTCCATCTGCTAAACATTTTATCCAAGACCCTTCAGTGAGAGACCTAAGACCTCAGAGGAGCAGACCCTAGCCTGTGCTTCCGGTGCCCTGCAGTAGTGCCCTGCCCGGAGGAGAATCTGCTTTCATGTCTTAGGCTCTGCTGACTGCTCTTGATCACTGCCTGCTCTTCGCTCTAGGGCCAGGCTTGAGTTCTGCGGAACAGCACAGGTAGCCTGAGCTCACCTGCAACCTGGGCGGGACTGCTCACAGAGTCAAGGCACTGGTTACAGCCTTTCCGCCCACCCCCACCCCTCCTGCCCCCAGGGCCATTTGTGCTCTTCTTTAGGGCAACACCCCAAACCTTTGAACCGTGATGGAAATTAGGCAACTCATCCTAGGATTGGATTCTCTTCCTAACCACTTAGAGCCACTTCCTGGCTAAAAGACCAGAGCTGTTGTGTTAGGCAAATTGAGTTTAAACTGCAACACAGGGCTCACTTCCTTAATCCCAAATTTCTTCTCTTTTTTCTTTGTTGTGTTAATTTTTAGAGTAACCAAGTATCAAAAAACAGGAACTTAGCCTGGCATGGTGGCCCAGGCCTGTGATCCCAGCACTTGAAGAGGCAGAGGCAGAGAGATCTCTGTGAGTTTGAGGCCAGCTTTGTCTACAATGGGAGTATAACATAACCAATAATACAAAGAGAAACCCTGTCATGAAAAAAAACAAACAAAAACAAAAAACAGGGCTTTACACATATTATGTGTCAAATTTGGGATAACTTTCTACTGATAAAACATTGGTCCTGGGGCTGGACCCTGGATTCAACTTCCCTAACACCCACATGGTTGCTCACAGATCTATAACCCTAGTTCCAGGAGATCCAATCCAAAATATGTGTGTTGCACATACATGCAGGCAGGCAAAATATTCATACACATAAAGTAAAATACATTTTGTTTTGTTTTTCAAGACAGGGTTTCTCTGTGTAGCCTTGGCTGTCCTGGACTCGAACTCAGAGATCTACCTACCTCTACCTCCCCAAGTACTGGGATTACAGGTGTGTGCCTGATATAACATAAATCTAAAAAGAAAAATGATCCCTGTCCTGTCAGTCCAACAATTACCGATGCCCTCCAACCCTGTTCCCCAGCTAGGCGGGGAGGCGGGGAGCATCGGCTGAGCATGGCACATGGCCCCACTTGGCACTTACATCTTCCTCACAAACAGCACAGCCTTCGTGGTTGGAGAAGGGGTGCTGCTCGGATGCCACTCACAAATAGCATTTACGAGAGGGTTCTTCCGGAAGCAGGAGAGCTTGGGCTCCTCTGGAGGAACTGAAAGAGAGCTCAGCAGGATGAGGGGGGTGCGACGCTCCCTGAGCGCACCTGCTGTGTGCTTCACTCCTCCTGGTTGAGGGGGCTCTCGGTTCAGCTGGGAGCCACAAATGACACAACTCCCCAGGGACATCTTGGCCAGTGGACCCCAGCAAGAGGAGAAAGACAGCGTCATCTTCTGTCTAAAGCTGTGGTTCTCAGCCTGCGGGTCAGGACCCCTTCAACAAAACTCAACCTTCCAAAAACATTTATGTTACGATTCATAACAGTTGTAAAATTACAGTTAGGAAGTAGCAACGAAAATACTTTTATGGTTGGGGGTGAGCACATGAGGAACCATGCTAAAGGTCCCCAGCATTAGGAAAATGGAGAACCGCTGCTCTAAGAGGTTGAAAAGATGATGCACAACTAGCACCTTTGGCCTCCCACAGACTCGGCAAGTCTCTCCTTAGCCTCCTCACCTAAAATTAATAAATAGGGACGCTGGAAGAACATGCTGAGAGCAGGGCTCCCACACAAGGCATGGGCCCCGTCGCCTTCTCCGGAGCTGAGGGGGCCCTTGGCCTGCTATTGTTGGACTGCCACCTGAGAGTTCCATGTGTGTTTCACTTGCGCTGTGCAGTTTTCAGCCCTCGAACACTTACTTTATCTTTGCAGCAAGGAAACATGATAAAGTTCCCTCTGTTTTGCCAGGGGATCTGAGGGTGGTAGCCAGAGTTAAGACTAGGTGCCTGGCTGGGAGTCCAGCACTATGAAATCTGCCAGATGACTTCCACAGCGAGCCACATGTCCGCATGCCACGGGCAGAGCAGTGGCCCTTTTCCAAAAGGGAAACTCGTGAGCCCAAAGTGACAAACTTAAAGGATCAATCAGGGACTCTTTCTGGAATGCAGGGACATGTTGAAGGACGTTGAAGCTGCCCTGAAAGCCACTTCTGGGGACACTGAAGGCACAACTCACCATCCACCAGCAAGGGCACAGTCCCAACCAGGTGATCATCCAGGAAGCAGAAATAGTCGCCAGTGTCGCTGAGCTGCACTGCCCTCAAAACCAGGGTGTTTCCCGTGGTAGTCCACCGTCTGTGCTGTGAGCCAGAGTACACCCAATGAAAGGTGACATTGCCTGCTGCTTCCTTCCCGGGGCAGGTAAGGGCAACAGTGGCCCCTGGCAGGCTCGTCACCGTACTATTTGCCACCTCTGGGGAAGAAAAAACATGGATAAGTCACAGCAACTTGAACATAGGACTTATGATTTGGAGAAGTCAAAGGCCTCCACAGTAACACCTCTGGAGTCTCCCATAGGCCAGCTGACCTCCAGCTGTCTGCTAGAGTGCATGATCCAGCAATCCAGCTCCCTTGATAGAAAACCCTTTAAAGGGACAGGTGTGAACTGGCAGTGATGCATGCCTGTAATCTCAGCACTCAGGAAGTCAGAGGAGGCAGCCTGATCTCTGTGATTTCGAGGCCAGCCTGGTCTACAAGGTGAGTCTTCAGGACAGCCAAGGTACAGAGAGAACAATAAAGAGAGAGAGACAGGTGTGGTGGCGCACGCCTTTAATCCCAGCACTCAGGGAGGCAGAGGCAGGCGGATCTTTGAGTTCGAGATCTCTGAGGTCTGCAGAGCAAGTTCTGGGATACCCAGAGCTACACAGAGAAATCCTGTCTTGAAAAACCAACCAAACAACCAATCAATAAGAGAGAACCACTTCCCTAACTTAAAAAAAGAAAAAGAAAGAAAGAAAATAAAAGAAAAAGAAAAAAAAGAGACTCCAGGCACACAAACACAATCACCCTGTTTTAGTTCAGTGTCTACAATGGTGCTTGGCACAAGGCAATCACCCTTGTACAACTGAACACACAAGTGAACAAATGAATTCACCTAGAAATGAATGCCAGCTTCTCAAGAAGGAACCCAGCACCAGCATACACGTGCACAAGAAGTCTCAGAGTGACATTTTACAGGCGGTAACCAACGTAGAGAATTACTATGCACAAGGTAAATAAAGCCGAGGCTTCAGGCTCACTCTGCTCAGGCCAGGACCCTACATATCCATCTGATATATCAAATCTAGGCACAGCTGTTTTTAATTCTAGAAACCAAGTTGGAAAGTAAAAACTAACAAACAAATATTCTTCATTCCCTGAAAAAAAAAAAAAAAAAATCATGGGTACACTCAAGGAAAACAGAGGTTAAAGATTCAAGGACCACTGAGTCAGCCATAGTGATCCATGTTGATAAGCTCACATTCGGGAGCCTGAGGCAGAGAGATCACCAAAAGTTTAAGGCCAGCCTGGGAGCCTCAAAAGAGACTAGAGGGGCAAATCCACTCTTTTCTTGGCACAGGTTATAGATTACAGACTCACAAACTCTGAAGTGTGAGTTTAGAGCATTGTATAAAAGTAATCCCATAGGCTGAGGAAACAGCCGAGGGAACATGACTTTTCAGGTCAGGCATAGGTGGCTCTTCACACCAGACATCTGACTTCTTATCAGCGAGCGGCAGCCACACATCTGGATTTGGGGAAGCCAGCTGCTGCCAGAGGGCCTGACCTCGTGCCCACGTGTGTTCCTGACACTGAGGGTAAGCACAAGAGTCTCTCTTTGACCTTTGAAGCCTTCTTGCTTGGAAAGCGGTCTGACCCAGTGCCTGGCCTGTTCTTTCTCCTGTCCATCCTCAATGGCCATCCGAGAAGAGGGGGTAAGTAGATCACAAACGTCGCCAGGCACCCCGACTGCCCCCACTGGCCATTTTCAGACACACTGCATCAGAGAAGCAGGGCGTCGGCCTGGCTACATGGATGTCCTTCATGTGCCCCATTCACTGTACCCCCTGGAAGATGGCAGGACATCTGCAGTGCCAGAATGGTGGTCACTGTTTTTCTCTCTTTACCCCCAGAGCCCTGGGCTTTTAGGTGGAAAAAAAAAATGACAGGGCCTGGAGAGATGGCTCAGTGGTTAAGAGTGATTGCTGTTCTTCGGAGGATCCGAGTTCTTTTCCCAGCACCCACATCAGGCAGCTCATAACTGCTGATAACTCCAGGTGGCCTCAGAGAGAAGCCATACACAGTGGCACAGTCTTTCAGCGGCGGTTCCCAGCCTTTCATGCTGCAACCCTTTAATACACTTCCTCATGCTGTGGTGACCTCTGGCCATAAAATTATTTTTATTGCTACTTCTGTAATTTTGCTACTATTATGAATCATAATGTAAATATTTTTAGAGTTAGAGGTTTGCCAGAGAGGTCACTGACCCACAGATTGAGAACCGCTGACTTACATAGACATATATGAATAAATAAAATAAAACAAAATTTTTTTTCTTTTTAAGGAATGGCCAGGCATGGCAGAGGACCTTTAATCTTAGTACAGGCAAAGCAGGTCTCTGTGAATTTCAGGACAGCCAGCGTTTCAGTCAGACGTTGTCTCAATAAAATAAAAACAGCAGTGTGTCACCTTGTAACCAGGTGAGTTTGAGGAGGCATCTTAGATTTCTCTCACTCTCCCTCAATCAGCTCCAAGGCTCCAACATGGAGGAGGGATCCTTCTTGGGCACCAGAGAGCCCCATCTGTGAGAAGCACAGCCTTTATAGCAGACTTCACCCAGCATCCGCAGCAATAGCTGAGTGGCGGCTCCACAGCCCCAGAAGCCCGAGCCCTCAGATGGTGGGAAGGGGCGGCTTCCGAGAGTATTCAAAGGTTCCCAAAAGCACTGATACATATTCTTCAATGACATATGCTTAGCATTTCATTGTTCTTCAACTACTTCACACGCTGTTGAACATATGCAAATTAATCCATGTAGCGCTCATAAAAGCTGTAAAGTGAAAAACACCCCCACCCACCCCCAAACAAGCACACTTGTTATCTCTGAAGGTAGTTCTGATTCTCCCGATCTACAACTTCCTGACGACACATACTTTACGTTTAGCCATTTATCCTCCCTTACTTTGAAATGTTGTGTCACATCATCTATCTGGCTGCATTGCCAGGGCACATGTGGAAATCAGAAGCTTTCTTTCTATCATGTGGGCCTCAGGATTGAATTCAGGTTGTCAGCTAAGCAGCAAGCATTTCTACCCATTGAGCCATCTTGCCAGCCCTCTTCCTTCCTTCCCTAGTTAAAAAAATAATAATAATAAGTTGGTTAGCCGCATGCGGTGGCGCACACCTGTAATCCCAGCACTTGGGGAGGCAGAGGAAGGTGGATCTCTGTGAGTTCAAAGCAAGTCCAGGACAGCAAAGATTATACACAGAGAAACCCCATCTCAAAAAAAATAAAGAATAAATTGGTTACCCACAGGCCTCTTCATCTTTTGTAGCTTAGTCTCTGAGCTTCATAAAACGGTTTATATGTATTCTTCTATTTTATGTGTATTCTCCGTGTTTTCCCCAGTCATGTTCTCACAGTCTGTGGGATTTTCACGGGATGTGGGTATAGCTGGCTCACACTCAGCTCAGCTTAGTATTCCGCTGCCTAAGGCTTCCCGTTGTCTCCAGTGCTGTGTTGTCTGAATGAGAATGGCTCCATAGGCCCAAGTGTTGGAATGTTTGGTCCCTGGGACCAGGAGATGTGGTCCTGCTGGAGTGGGAGGTGTACAGGACTTTGTTGGAGGTGTGGCTGTGTTTGAGGAAGTGTGTCGCCGAGGCTTTGAGGTCTACAAAGTGAGTCCAAGACAGCCAAGGCTCTATTACATAGAGAGACCCTGTTTCAAAAAAAAATAAAATCCTTACCCTCCCATTTCCACTGGACAGAGCAGTAGAAGGATAAAAGCTATCACAGGCATCCAGCTCAGGTCTATATTTTGAACATGTAGGAACTTAGGTAGAAATGCTGACAAAAGAGAGCGCTGTGTTGGCCGGTGGCTCCACCCAGCACTGGCCACAGCCCTCTGCCAGCTGAAGAATGAATAGCAGAATTCACAGGGCAGCGTGGGCGCGCCAGTGCTCAACAGATTCGGGGCAGTTTTCACGGAAGTCCAACAACCATGGACAGCTCATGCTTTCTTTGGCATTTGCATAGGCCACTGCTCTGAACTGCTCTGAACAAAGCGTCGGACACAAGACGCTTTGGTTAACCACGGAGCAAATACAAAGTAAGGCTCCATGAGACTAGAACTGCACTAATTCTGGTGCAGTTCATGGCCAGTGAGGTAGCCACCATGAGATCACAGCACAGCATGACGGGCACATGTTTGCAAAGTGCTGCTGGGGTGAACCAGCCTACTGAGTCAGATAAAGTCACAGTGCAGGGCCTGGCTGGGACTAAGTGATGGGGTTATAGTTGTGGTTAGTTTAGAATGTACTCTTGCTTCTTTCTTTTAAGTTTTAGCCAGGCACAGCACTGCGGTTCCATCTTGGATGCCATTCTGCTGCTGTGAAGAGACACATGAGCAAAGCAGCTCTTAGAAAAGAGAGCACTTAGTGGGGGCTTGCTCAGGTTTCAGAGGCCTAATCCAGAAGCAGACAGGCACGGCACATGGCACTGGAGCAGTAGCTGAGAGCTTCACATCCTGATCTCAGGAGGGGGGGTGGGGGAGAGACAGACAGAGACAGAAACTGGGCCTGATGTGAGCTTTTGAAACCCCAAAGCCCACCCTCAATGACACACCTCCTGCAACAAGGTCACACCTTAGGTATGAGAGAAAGAGAGAGAGAGAGAGAGAGAGAGAGAGAGAGAGAGAACTGACCTAACCCTTCCCAAACAGTTCCATTACCTCCCTCTTGACAGTGTCAAGTGACTGGCCTATAACATGTAGGTACGTGTAACTCTGCTGTATGTGCACATCAATAAAATCGTTAAACAGCACATCTCTCAGACGAGGCCCTGTTATTAAGTGAGACGTGGCTGCAAGACTGCAAGGTCCTGTTTGCCTCGAGCCAGTGACCACAATGGGCAGGCACTCACAACACGTTTGCCTAAAACAGGGCTCTCAAGGACAGGGTCTCCATGGCGCACTCCCACAGCGCACACCAGGGGTGGATGACACAGTGGTTCACGCTGAGTGGGCAGACCCTGCGCTGAGCACCAGCCAGGAGGCATTGCAGCAGCCACATGAGTGTGGGAGGGAGCTCTCTTCTTCCACCTTGTCATGGCCTCCTCCCCATCCCTTTCCCTCCCAGTACAAACCTTTGCATGCTTGGTGACTATCTGGAATAATGGCCAGGACAATTCAGTTACTGCACTTGCAAACAATGGCAAATATATTCGGGCAACTTGAAGAAACCCCAGCTCCTACCCCTACCCCCCCCCCAGAAAAAAAAAAAATCTTTATTTTCTCTTCCACAAAAGCAGAGCTGTAAAGAACAACATAATGGTCATTTCCTCTGCCAAGGAACTTGACTAATGGTCTTCTGGATCTTTACAACTGAGTCATTGGCTTCTGCTTTTTTTTTTTTTTTTTTAAATCAGGAACAATTAATTATAAAACCCATCTGTACATGGTGCCAGTCAGCCCTACCTCAAAACATTTCCTCTGGGACTGTGTTTAAAAAACAAAACAAAACAAAACGCTGTATTAACTTTGATCTCAGAAGCATGGTGTACCTAACACTGGGGAGGCCAGGACAAAGGGACCCAGTGCCAGTCCAAGGTGCTGCCTGACCTCCCACACACCCAGTGCTCTGCCTCCTGACCCAGCTCTGAGTCAGTGCCTAGGTCCTGCAGAGTGGTGGCACGATCTCAGAAGCGGCTCTCCGAGGGGAAGGAAGTGATGGTCTTGGAAGCATCTTCCCTGGACCTCTGTCTGCCCAGCCAGAGGATGCAATACCAGTGATTTCTTACAGTCAGCTTTGCTGTTGCTTTGTCTTCTGGGACAGTGTCATTCCCCAAGCTGGTTTCAAACCAGTAGCTAAAGAGACTCTCCTCCTTCAGTAGGAGCTAAGACAATAGGAATAACATGAAATTTGGCTTTTCCAAATTTTAAAGAGTCTTATCTTACTTTTATAATACATGTTTTTCTTTAAAGAAGATACTACATAACTGAGTTTTATGTACAGAGGAGGGGTGCATGAAGGGCCAGTGATGAGGTGGCCTCAAAACAGGCAATTTCGCAAACACTTTCAGCCCAGGGTCTCCACCCCACCCTGTACTCTTCTTTGTCACTGACCAGACTCTCCCCCCTCAACCCACCCTTCCCAGCTGGTTTGATTCCAGAGGGGACACAAGGAACCATCTTTGAACTCAGCCTCCATTTTTTCCATCTGGACGTATCACCGTTTGAAGATGGCCAAGTCTCCGCATCGATGGGCCCCACTGGAGTAGGTGCAGGAGAGAACCGGGTGGGTAGGTACTCCAGGAACACCCTTCCTGTGAAATTGCCCCATTGACCAGAGGCTCCCTCCCAAACCCGGCAGGCAGCCTTGGGTGTGGCAGCTTCTACACAGAATGAAATTCAGCAAAGAGCATACATTTGCCCTTGAGCAATTGCTCAGCCCCTGAGAGTAGGCAGCAAGCTTGTGCCCGTCCGCTTCTGAAGAATTCAAAACTTTTTGTGCAGTGTGACATGCAAGTCTCCATGTTCCCACTCACAGAGAGTACGGCAGCCACTGGACATCTGCTCTGGACTGTGTCCCCCCTCTTCTTCAAAGCTGCTATCTTTCTTAATCTCCAGACTCCTGGGGGCCTTAAAGCTACCCATAATCCTGCCTACCCTGAAATAAAATGTTCCTGATGCAGCAAAAAGGACAGATAAAGAGCAAAGAGAAACGTGAGAGAGGCCTTGGAAAATCCCTGGGCATTTGCTAGGCAGATTACAGAGAACCCGTCCATAAAAAGGGAGCAGTACATTTAAGGCACCCAGAAGCGAGAGTCAAGAAAATGGTCACTTTTTTTTCCTGCTTCTGCTTCTCCCAAAATGACCTTGAGAAGGCACCAGCTCTGGGGCATCATGAAGCACAAGCAGGAGAGAAGAGCAGCATCTGAGGACTGTGAGTCTTCCTGGTCCTTGCCAACTCATGCCACATGCAGAAAGGAAGGGTGTTCAGCCCAGGCTCCTACATTGCTGAAAGCAATCAGTTGGGACTGAAATCAGGAAAGAAGGCAGAATGTCCCCACCAATCTACCAGCGTGTTCTTGCCCCTCAGGCGTGACGCAGCCACAGCTTAGCTGCTGGCTGGCTGTTTAGGGTTAGGTTTCCATAGTGTCTTGCCTGGTTTTGTTCGTTTTTGAGACAGGTTCTTGCTATGTGGCTGTGGCTGGCCTAGAACTCATTATAAAGACTAAGCTGGCCTCAAAGTGATAGTATTCCTCCTGCCTCAGGCTTGACAGGACTGAAGTTGTAAGCATGTAGCACCTGGTCTTACCCATGAGTCATAGGCAGTGTGGGTACTCCATGGCAGGGCCCACTTGCCCTCACTGAGCAATGAGAGTTCTGACCGTGGTCTGGAGGACCCTGACCTCTAGTAACCCACCATTCCCAAGTCATTGCTCCTCAGAGGGCAGGAAGCACCTCTGTTTCCCACAGGCAATGCCCACCTTGAAACATACACACCATCTGTAGATGGGGCTGGGTGATCACTGGGTAGGGGCCAGGGTGACGGCTGAGGCCATCCCAGAACCCTCGGGCCCATGCTCTTCTCTCCCTCCCTTGACAGCTCTGGGAGGGAGAGCTTCCACCTGCCCTCCTCGCTTCGCTGCCTGTGCAGCCTACATTATCTCTCTGCGACACCGGCCCACCCACCACCTCCCAGACATCCCTCTACTGAGGACTTCGCAGCATAGTTCTGGGAAGTGGGGCTCTCTCCAGAAAAGCAAGGAGCTTTGCTGTTGTCCCCTCCCCACCCCCACCCGTTCCTCTTCCCTCTGCATGTAAACTTGCAAATGTCAATAGACAGAAAGAAAAGTATGCACACGACATATTTCTCAACTTCTCTGGAAGCTACTGCTGCTCCTGCCAGCAAAAACAAGCTCAGCTTCCTGGCCCTGTTTATGTAAGCAGTGAACCAGCTGTCGGCCTGTCAGTGAGGACAGGGCTTAACATGTGCCTCCTAATCCCATCCCACTGCCCTGCTTCAGGCAGCTCACGGTGGCCTCTGGGGTTGTAGGGCACAACACTGAAAGTCCTCTCAAGGTACCAAAGTCCTGACCTAAAAGAAGGTGGCAGAGAGAGACTTTGGGATCAAAGCCCTCCCCTCAGGGATCAGGGAGCTGTGTGGAAGAGGGGGTGAAAAGTGTGTAAGAGCCACAGGTGGCAGATGACTCCGAGGAAACACTGCCGTGCACACACAGCGGGACCGATGTACATGTGGACCCAGGAGACAGTGACAGAGCACACACCTGCACCTGATGGGTGCAGGCCGAGAGGAGAGTGGACAGCACTCCCACCTCTAACTAAGAAGTGTCTGTCTGCAAGGAGAACACTAGCCTTCTCCAGTGGAGGGGGGACGGTGGGGAGGGGTGGGAGGGTAGAGGTGGGGAGGGGTGGAGAGGAGTGGGGAGGGTGAAGGGTGGGGAGTGTAAGGGGTGGGAAACGGTGGAGGAGTGGGGGTGGAGGGGTGGAGAGGGGTGGAGGGGTGGAGGGGTGGGGGGGGGAGGGGTGGAGGGGTGGGGAGGGGTGGAGGGGTGGGGAGGGGTGGAGGAGTGAAGGGGTGGAGGGATGGGGAGGGTGGAGGGATGGGGAGGGTAGAGGGGAGGGGAAGGGGGGAGGGGTTGCCAAGAGCCTGTAGACAACTCATATCCAAGCAGAGACAAATGCAAACTTAGGTCTCACTGGTTAAACAAGTCTCCAGGGGTCTCAGTCACCCGTCCTTACATTCTCCATACAACCGGCCACCCAACTTCTGAGGTGATGGTACTTAAGCCTCTTTACAGAGTGCTCACTGCACACTGGGTATTTTGCTGAGCTCTCAGGAGTCTTGCAGGGACATGGTGTCATCACACCATTCCCATCCCTGGTCACACTGCTGAGGCAACAAGAATCAGAGAAGTTAAAGAACCACGCAGTACAGCCCATAATCTCAACACTCAGGAGGCTGAGGCCAGCCTGGGCTACCTAGTGAGGACCTGCCTCAAAATGAGGAATTGGCCCCAAATCCCACAGCTAGTGAGTAGGGCATGTGCAATAGGCATGGTGAGTTGGGGAGCCAGCCTCTCCCACCTGACCCTGACAGAGCTTCTCTCTGTCCCTGACACACACACACACACACCTAGGCTGCTCACCACCCTGTTTCCCTGACCTAATTTCTTCTCCCCTGTGAGCTCTCTTCACGCCTTCCCAGCTTCACAGAACCTGCTGACGCCTGAGTTCTAAGGAAGACAGGTCACAGGGAGGGCACCTCCTCTTCAGTGCCCACCACGCCTAGTGGGCCCTGGTAGTGGGGCTAGAGTGCTCTGCCTCTGCCCGGTACTAACCATGGCAACTGTATGACGCCTCCCCCTCTGCCTCAGAGTCTCCTGCTCCCTAGCTGGCCCACACCTGGACCTCTTCGCAAGACAGGGCCCACAGGGCACAGCCAGACCATACTTCCAGACTGTGTCATAGCCCTTGCCCCTACTCTGAGTCAGCTCCCAAACATTTCTCAAATGAATGGCTCCTGGCAGGACATCAGCCCTGCAGCCCACTAATGGGCCTGTACTCCTTGTACCTGCCTGTATTTGCCTTGTATTTGGCAGAGTCAGTATTTACCTTGGCTCAGCCTTCCTCTCCATCTACCCAGTGGACCATACACCCACGAAAGAAGCTCCTGTGGCCTCATAGAAAGGTAACTCTGAGAGCTGACTCAGAGACCCGCAGTGTGACCAGCTCGAAGACAGAGAAATGCTGGGTTTCCTGGCTCCTTCAGAGAAAATCACATGGCCCCAGGCCAAGAAGGTCTGGGCAGGTTATCTCTCAGAGCTTATGAACTAATCAGAGGAAAGATAGAGCAACCCTGCTGTCCCGCCCCGTCTGCCCCATATTAAGCAATGAAGAAATTTGAGGCCAGAGAAGGCCCTCCCAGGCACTGAGTCCCCAGAGTCTCTGGAGACGTTGGTCTGTAAGTCCAGCGGGGAGGTGTCGCAGCAGGCAGCAGGTGCTGAGGCACCTACGGACTCTGTGGGATTCAGACCTGCTCCATCCATAGCGAGCCAGCCAGACCAGTGAAGCCAAAACTAAGTAAGCCCTGGGTTCTGGGCCCTCAGTTCGTGTCCACCCTGCCGCCATTGGCCTTACCAGCAGTACGGGGCAAAAAGGCTTTTCTCCCCATTTCTGACCATAGCCTTAGGGCCTAACCAGGAGCCTGGCCCACAGCCAGGGTTTTCATCTTTCTGGAAGGTGGGCAGAAAGTGCTAAGGAGGAACTTCCCGGATCTCCCTTAGGCAACCCCAAGGCAAATCTCCCCAGCTCCTGAGCCCCACCCCTTAGAAGCAGGGAGCCAAGCTGCAGAGCTGAGTCAGAAAGCGATGAGTGCCCCTGGAGGAGGTCCATGCTTCCCTGCTCACGCTGCCTGCTTCCCCTCATCAAGAAGCCCTCCCTGGCTCAGCAGGAGGCTCCTCTCAACCTCCAGGGCCCTAGGAGCCCACAGAAGAGTCCTGGTGTCCCAACATCAACCCAGCCCGGATCACAATACACAGCATGAGTCTGTTAAAAAAAAAAAAAAAAAAAAAAAAAAAGCCAGGTGTGGTGGCGCACACCTCTGGTCCCAGCACTCAGGGAGGCAGAAGAAGCAGTTCGGCATGTCTGCCCCTGGTAGAATCCAGGTGCCTGTCTCTGCCACCCGTCTCCGCCTCTTTATGAATAGGATCTAGCAGGTCTAGAGTCTCAAAACAAGACTCTGCATTACAGAACAGCAGTGCTCCCTAATCCCTAAAGTTTATAGTAATAAAAAGGTAGAATGTGGTGACACTCACTTAAAGTCCAACCAAGGTACAGGATAGCCTGGTCTACAAAGTAAGTTCTGTTTGTCTGACATAGGATTTCATGGTTGGCCTTGCTAGGTAGCTAAAGATGGCCTTAAACCCCTGATCCTCTGCCTGGGATTACACTCATGTGTCCCCACACTTGGCTCTACATAGTTTGTGGCCAGCTACATAATGAGACCTGTGAGGGTAGAGCGAGAAAACACAACTGGAGTTTTTAAAAGGGTAGTTAAGTAGGCAAGGCAAGCTGACTCTGAAGTTCAAATGGAAAAAGTAAATAAGTCAAGATAGCCAGGAAAAACTTGAAAAAGAAAAAAAAAGAGAATGAGATTAGTCTGCCTAACTTATAGCATATTATAAAGATATAATAATTAAAATAGTGTGGTAGTGTCACATGAAGAGACTAGAAAGCACAGAAATAAAAACTAGGGCTGAGGATACAGCTCAGGGGTACATCGCTTACCTGGTGTGCTCAAAATGCACAAACCCCTGGGCTCAAACACCAGCGGGGGCGGGGGGGAACTCTGTATGACTGAATGGCTCACTTTAAAAGTGGTTAAGGGAACACAGTGAGTTTCAGGCCAGCCTGGACTACAGAAGACCCTGTCTTAAAAGGAAGGGAGGAAGAGAAGGAGGGAAGGAAGGAGGGAGGAAGGAAGGAAAAAAGAAGTGAAAAGATATCTCAGGGTAGACAGAGTACTTGCCTAGCATTCAATTCATACTCCCCAGCACTGAAATTAATTAAAATCAGTGGATGGAAAGCACTTTATTCAATAAACAATAAAGGGATATCAAGTTTCAACTGTTAAAAGTTAGGGCAAGCTTCATACCTCATTCCTGATTAACTCAAAATGAATGAAATATTTATAAACTTTTTTGTTTTGTTTTGTTTTGAGACAGTATCTCTACATAGGCCTGGCTGTCTGGAACCAACCATATAGACCACCTGGCCTCAGAGATCCGCCTGCCTCTGTCTCCTGAGTTCTGGGATTAAAGGTGTGCACCACCACACCTAGCCAAATGTTTACATTTTTTTAATGCATTTACTCATTATAAATGTGAGGGGCGTGTGTCACTGTGAGTATGAATGTCATGGCACATGTGTGGAGGTCAGAGGACAACTCTGAGAAGTCAGTTCTCTCCATCCACCTTTGCGTGAGTCCTGGGGATTAAACTCAGGGCATCAGGCTTGTGTCGCTAGTACATCTACCCACTGAGCCATCAATGATGTGTGCGCCTGTCAGTGTCTGTGTGTGCCTGTACACATATGTGCAAGTGTGTCCGTGCTCATGAGCGCAGGTGCCCACAGATTCCAGACGAGGGCTTCATCAACTCGTCATGGGTGCTAGCATCTTGGATCCTGGCAAGAGCATTATGTTCTCTTAGCCACTGAGTCACTCACGCCAGTCTCTTTAAAATATAAGACCTTGTTTAGGTTTGGGTGCCAGAGCTTCACACTGTAACTGGGCTGGCCTTGAACTTCCAGCAATCCTATTTCTCAAGTGCCAGAAGTATAGATGTGAATTGTTGTTCTTGTTGTTGTTTTAATTCTAAACTCTTGAAAATAAAAGCAAAAGAAGAATCTTTTAAAATGCTATTGGTGTGAAGGAGAGTTCACTAACTAGGACACAAACTCAGAGACCATGTAAATTCAACTATAGTTTTAAAAAAAAAAAAAAAACTTGCTGAGAATGGTGGGCCATTCCTGCAGATCCCAATACTTAGAAGGCTGAGATAGGAACCTTGGTTGTTTGAGGCCAGTCTGGGCTACACAGCAAGACTTTGTCTCAAAAACAAAATGAAAGAAAGCAAAACAAATCTGTGTGGCAAAAACAACAACAAAACAAAAACAAAAGCTACCAAAACAATAAAAGACAAATTAGAAAACTATTTACAACTTGTATCAGAGAAGACTAAGTTCTTTTATATAGTAAGAGCTTTTGTGAGCAATCTTAAGAAGATTAACAGCTCGGTGAAAAATGAACACTATAAACAGACAGATAATACAAATGAATTATGAAATGCTGGCTGCAGAGAACATCCACCCAGCCTCCCTCAGAGAAGGCGTGTGCAAATAAACTCCACACAGACATAATGTTCTTTGCAGAGGCCTTTTTTGTTTGTTTAGTTGGTTGGTTGGTTGGTTGGTTGGTTGGTTGGTTGGTTGGTTGGTTTTTGTTGTGATTTTTTTTTTTTTTTTTGAGACAGGGTTTCTCTGTGTAGCCCTGGCAGTCCTGGAACTCACTCTGTAGACCAGGCTGGCTTCGAACTCACAGAGATCCACCTGCCTCTGCCTCCTGAGTGCTGGAATTAAAGGCATGTGCTACCACCTCCTCGCCACATTTTTAATTTGTTTGTTTCTTTGATTTGTTGTTGTTGTTTGGGGAGGGGTTGTTTTGTTTTACAGGGTCTTTATGTGGCCCTGTTGGCTTGAAATTCACTGTATAGACCAGGCTGGTCTCAAAATCACAGAGATCTGCTTGCCTCTATCTCCCGAGTGCTGGTATTAAAGGTGTGCCACCAAACCTGGCCGGATGCCACTTTAAGAACATGCTGACAGAGTGTGCAGACATACTCATGCTTGCATTTTGCTAGAGCATAAACTGGCACAACTTCTCCTTTTGCAAACTACAAAGCTCGTGGCATTTGCCCACAGCCTCCCTGGAGGACTTGATCCTGTGGGTGTGCTTTTGAAGTGTGAGGGGTGCTGAACCTATTCCTCACAGTACTGTCTGCAACAGCAAGTTGGGAGGAGGTAAAACGTCCATCAAAAGAGAATGGGTGTACGGATATAGCTCAGCTGGTAGAATGCTTGCCCTGTATAAGGAAGACCTTGGTTTCCATGCCCAGAACCCAAGGAAGGGGGCTGAGCAAAAAAAACTGGGTGTATTCACATTTGAATGCTCTGTTTAGGTGGCACACATCTGTGGTCCCAGAATTTAGGAAGCAGAGACAGGCCTCCTGGTTTCCACAGCATGTTCTAGGACTTCTCAACCTCTCTAGGCCATGCTCTTCCCATTTAGATTGGAGATAACCACTGCACTCAGCCAGCAATGTTGCTGGGAGGTTTACATGCAGCATCTGAGGTGAAAGCCTTGGTGCTGCTTTCAGAGCACACCCAATCTCACCAACCCCAGCTGCTGTGAGCTGTAACTATTATCCCCTGCACTTTGGCCTCTTTCCCACTCCAGAAACAAAGCCTTCACACCACCGCCTCCCCCTCCTGTCAAGAGACCTCCTAGCAGCAGCAGCAGCTGAGCCGCTACTCTTGCCACTGTATCAGGAAGTACGGTTTGTTACATCTTTTCAGGTCTGCAGTGATGTTGCCAGAGGCTGCTGATAGCCTAGCCCTGAAGCCCAGGAGCCTCTCTTAGAGACAGAAGAGTGAAACGTGACTGCAAAGCCTTCCCCAGACTAAAAGGGATGTGAATGGATATTGAGGGGGACGGGTGAGGAGAGGCCACATTGGACTGGCTTAGACCACAGCCTGCAGTCTTCAGTTCTTAGAAGGCAGTAGGAGCTCCCTGGGGCAGGAGGGGGAGCATCTTGGTCACGCTAATCGGTACAATGTTCCTGAGTCTCCAATGAGGAAGAGAAATGACCTGAGCCGGAGAAGGGTAGTGGTTGTTGACAACATACAGACAATAAAGGGGAGTGGGGGAAGAGCCTCAGTCAGTAAAGCGAGCCACACAAGTGATTTCAGAACCACAGCACTCAGGCAAAACGCTGAGACAAGGGCAGGGCGGGTGTCTGAAATTCAAGTGGAGGTGCAAGGACCAGCAGCACAGGCAAGCATATTATAAAATAAAAACTCAAAGTGCAAACCCAGACCTTGGTCCCATGCTTGCTGTATGCTCGTGGGCCAGTTTTGAGGCTCTCTGGTCCTCTTTCTCCTTACTACTCCCTCAAGGACGTTCCCCACCAGTTTTTATTTCTTTCAATTATTTGGTCTCTGGCTCCTTCCCATCAACATGTAAAAGCACACATATTTCAAAAGCCTTTTTTAAAACTCCTCTTTGTCAACTGAACTTTAGCCAACAAATACGCTCTAAAACGTCACAAGAGCTCACCAGACCTGCTGTCCTCTGCCAGTCTTTGACTTCCACCATTCCACCAAAGCTCCACGGGCCAAAGTCACCACCAATGCCTGCCTGCCTGTTCTGAAATTGCCCTGGTCAAGTCTGGGTCACCATCCCTGACTTTTTAGGATTTGACAATGTGCATTCCTGCCAGGTGGCTATGGCTCACTCCCTTAATCCCAGAGTTTGGGAGGCAGAGGCATGCAGCTCTTTGTGAGTTTGAGGTCAGTATGGTTTATATAATGAGTCCAAGGCCAGTCCAAGGGGATACACAAAGAAACACTGTTTCAGAAAAGAAAAAAGGGGGGGGCCCTCTGGGGGTGATTTCAAGTTCAGGTATCATTCCCAAGTTTCTGTGGACTCCTCGGGATCCATAGTCATTCTCTCACCCCACCCCACCTCCGGGGGTCTCTTGAAGCCTAAGCTGGCCTTGAACTTCTGTCCCGCTCTTCTCTCACTCTCACACTGTGATTGCAAAGATGCAATCCACCAGACCTGGTTCAGCAACCTTCCTTGGTGTTCTATAGATATCTCAGCTAACATGTGTCCAGAGTGACCTCTGACCCACACATCCAACACCACCTGCTGTCCTGAAGCTACCCTGCCCAGGCCAGAGCTCACTGGCACTCCACTCACCTAAAGCTGCCCTATTCTGCCAAGGGTCTGACACAGTTTCTTGCATGAAGTTGACACTCAGTGCCACTGTTACTGTAACCACCACAGAAAGGGAAGCCCAAAGAATGATTTTTCTGGAAGGAGGAAGGGAAAAAAATGAGTCAGAGGACAGGCCCCTGGATTCCAGCCTCAGGAGCACACTGCTAGAAGCTGCCAGGCAGGGCTGGCAAGAGACAAGCAGGGTGGAGAAAGCTGCTGAGATTCAGCAAAAACATCAAAGCTGGGACTACAGAGAGTCCACTTTTTACCGACTTACCGGGCACACACAGTGCCACGGTTCCCAATCGCTGACTCCCACTCTCCAAACTAGTTACCCCCACACTTTTACCCCATTGCTGCTCTGCTAGGAGGCTGCTTCCGTAAACCAGGGGGTTCTGTCTATCTTGTTCACTGCTACGTCAGACCTCCTATAATAGTTTCTGCAACACAGCAGGAATTCAAAATATATTCTAAGACCAAATGGATTCTTAGCCACACACCTTTGAGCCTGCACTCGGCCAGACCACTGCGCTCTGTAGCAGAGACTGACTGCTCTGAACACTTACCTAGCCCATTTTATCCTCACGGCCACCTGAGGGCAGCACAGCATCCTCGGGGTTGCCACTGGCTTCAGGAAGCCCCTCAGATACCAAAGCACAAGAATGCTCTTGACCCCATACAAAATGATGGCTGCTCTTCCAGAGGACCCAGCTTCAATTCCCAGCACCCACAGGGCAGCTCACAACTATCTGTAACTCCAGGATCTGAGACCCTCACAAAGATGCACATACAGGCAAAACACCAATGCACATAAAATAAAAATAAACAAACTACTTTTTAATGTTTATTTCATCTTACACGTATGAATGTTTTGCCTATATGTATGCATTCATACCATGTATGCCTGCTACCTGAGATGGTCAGAAGAGGGCATTGGATCTCCTGGAACTGGAGATACAGATAGTTATGAACCACCATGTTGGTTGGTGCTGGGAACCAAACTGTGGCCTCTGAAAGAGCAACAAGTGATCTTAAGTGCTGATCTGTCTTTCCAGCCCCCTCCAAGTCCAAATTTTGCTATCTATCTGTCTATCTGTCTATCTATCTATCTATCTTTTTTTTTTCCCCTAAATGAAAACACAGTCCTGGGCTGGAGAGATGACCCAGTGGCTTACAGCACTAGATGCTTTTCCAGGGGGTCTGGTTAGATTCCCAGCACCTTCATGATGGCATATATCTGTTTGTAACTCTAGGTCCAGGGCACCAGACACTCATGTGTACACAGACATACATGCAGGCAAAACATCCATACACACAAAATAAAGGTAACTATACCTTAAAGCCACATATAGTCATAGGGAAGTGACATCTGTCTGGCTCCAAATCCTCCACAAGTACTGCTGATCTCAGATGGAGGACAGAAAGGGCCAGGGCAGGGTGCCAAGAGCAGCAGGAAGTGTCCAGCACTGCCCCACACACTTTCCTTTGATTATGGGAAAGCCATGAGCAGACCAGCAGAGCCACACCAGCCACAGCTGGCCACTGAGCACTGAAAAGTGACCAGTGTGACGACAAAACAAAAGTTTGTTTTGCTTTTTATTTTGAGGGTTTTTCCCTCATGCCCCCGTCTAGGTAGCTTGGGCTGACCTAGAACTTGCAATCCTCCTGGATCAACTTCCTGTGTCTTCCTATATGCAGGAATTGTACCATCAAGCACATCTCCAAATCACCTTTTGTTTCTGTTTTTGTTTTTCTCTTTCCTGAGCTTGCTGTGGAGATCAGGCTGACCTCAAACTCACAGAGATCCATGTGCTTCTGCCTCCTGAGTGCTGGGACTAAGGGGCTGTGCCACCACACACAGCTGGGGGTTGTTTATTACATTTATTTGCTTGTTTCTGCACAAGCTACAGTGCGTATGTGGAGACCAGAGAAACAACCACCCTTGGAGTAATTCTACTGTCGGAGTCCCTAGATCCTCGGGCTCGACGGCAAATGCCTTTCCTGACCTGCTGAGCCATCTCACCAGTCCATTAAACTTTTTCTATTAAGTTTTAATAGCTACCAATGGCCACTGGCTCGTCTGAGACATTTTGCTTTGGATTCTATCTGGCGACTGGGTTTGTGGCACTCAGGCATGCAGGGACGACGAAAGGCTTGCAAAGGGAGCAGGCATCTGTTTACAGCCAGGAGCTCTGAGGTCACTTTATTTATGTAACCCAGCCAGGGCCACACTTGTATACACAGTTTGAGGAGGGTTGCCTTGGGGTCCCAACCAGAGATGGTTCCTCTGTCTATCTGCCTCCTGAGACAATCTGTCCCTAGAGAGCTAGAACCCACTGCATAAATCAGAGAGGCTGAACTGTCTTTGTCCTCAGGACTTGCTTTTGGCCTCATTCAGGGTCCTTTTAGGGTGGAGTCTGCATGACTGATCCCACACGATCCCTAAGGGCTTTACAGGGAATCCATAAATGAGTGTTGCAATGACTAAACAAGGGGCAGAGCCACGGTGGGGAGGCTTCTGGTAACAGGGACCCTGGTAAGGGAAGGAGGTCCCTTACCCAGTTCTTCAACCCCTTAGGCAAATGCCCTCAACCCTGCAGCACCCAAGAATCACAGCAACAACTTTTTTTTACAAAAGTCTAGAACTCACTCTCTGATTCTCTGATACATTTTAATGAATGGCTAGGGGTCAAGATTTGTCATTTTTGGCCATATGGTAGTGGCACCTGCCTTTAATCCCAGCACCATGGAGGCAGAGGCAGGCGGATCTCTGTGAGTTTGAGGCTAGCCTCGTGTTCAGAATGAGTTCCAGGATAGCGAGGGTTACACAGAGAAACCATGTCACAAAATAACCTCAAAAATATTTTTTTTATGTTTTAAAAATTGTCATTTTTACAAAGATCCACCCTTCCTAGCTGAAATCTGATGTTAGATGAAAACACACCCTTCAGAAAAGCACTGATTTAGGGTGAGGCCAGGAATGCAGGTGTGTTTTGTGGACTGAAGCAGGTGGCCCCAAAGGGAATTCAGAAGTCAAGAGGAGACTTAGCTATTTGGGCATCTATGCTGCTGCATGTATTTTCTTGTCTTGCAGAAGGAAAGGGAAACCGAAGCCACTCACGCCCCAGCTGTCTGAAGCCAGCAACACCTAGAGGGTCTGACCTAACAGAAGCCTCAACACCAATCTGGTCCAGGACCCTGGGTTGAAGACACAAAGGGGTCCAGCAGACCCTGGCAGACTTTAAAAATCCCACCAATTGGGGCTAAAAAGATGGCTCAGCAGTTAAGAGCACAGGCTGTGCTTCCAGAGGACCCAGCACCCACATGGCAGCTCACACCTGTCTGTAACTCTAGTTCAGGGCTACTGACACCTTCACACAGACATCCATGCAGACACAACACCAATGTTAATATATAAATATAGATATGATCCACACCACACACACCTCCCACCCATGGGTTTCCCCTGGAGCCAGCTCCAGCTGGCCTCACTTCTCTAAAGCCAAACATCTTACAGTCATTTGCTCCGCGCTTCCTGTTTGATGCTTGTTTCTTGATTATTACTCCCCAGTCTGTGCCTGTGCAAGTGTGGGTGTGGGAGATGGGCTGGGGACTTCTACTTCTCTGCATTTTCCTTCTGAGCTGGAAAGGCTTTCACTTCCTCCCCAGACTCCCAGTTCTGCCTTCTAAAGGCTGTTCAGGTCAGAAGACACCCCACCTTTGGGTGTCCTTTCTAAACCACAGGAAAACAGAACTCATTGTCCCAAAGTGCCTTGCAGCTCCTTAGGAAGGAAGGGAAGTGGCGGAGGGGTGCTCTGCGATGGAGCAGTATCTGAGCTAAGCACGGAGGCCCACTCCTGCTCCCCCAAGATGCCAGAGAAGGCCTCAGTCCTCCCTCGGCACCTTGAAGGAAGCCAAGTGGCGGCCTTTACTTCTCTCCGTCAGCGTCTTCTGCCCCAGAATCCCACCCGATGAGTGATGCTCAGTTTTGCCGCAAAAGCACTCAGCTTTGCCTACCGGCCTAGTTCAACACCGAGAAGTCCTAGGATCTACCACAGGGGAACACTGACACATGGAGGGGCTGGGGACCCAGCAACTGGATGACATCTTCCCATCACACCTCTCTGAGCCTCAGGCTCCTCTCAGATCCAATGGGGGATTAAAAATATGTGTAGAAAGATACATGAGGTGGTTAATGCCAGAAATCCCAGCATTCAAGCAATGGAGGCAGGAGAGGGGCACGTCTGAGGCCACTCTGGGTTATGTGAGACCCTGCCTTAAAAAAAAGTAAAGAAAATACACACAGGGATACCAAATTCTGTCTTCCAGGCAGAGAGAGAGCCAACGGTGTGTCCTCCAGGCACTGTCTCCGCAACCATCACAAAAGAAATCTCTTCAGTGCGCCTTGGCTCTCTCCATGTCCTCACATAAGTCCTCAGCCCTAAAATAACCTGTAGAGAAATGGTTGCCCAGTTCCTCCAGAAGAGACCAGGCAGGCTGCTGGACCCGAAGCCAGAACCCACAGACAGGCCTAGACCCATGAGGCCAAGTGCACCGAGGGCCAGCACAGTGCGCTGCCCCGAGCCTGGTCCATCTGCTGGGGCAGGGGACAGGGGCACAGTTCTAAGAGGCCCCACACCGTCCGACTCGCGGGACTGAGGTGGGTGTTGGCACTGTGTGCCAGGACTAGCGCGTGCTAAAGGGTTAAGCCTGTGAGGCAGAAGCACCGTGACTCAGGGCCCATGATGTCAGACCTCTTACAGTCCGGCCGCTGTCCTTACACACGACGTGACACGCAGTGGAGCGAGGAAGGCCAAGCGAAGTGCCACAGCTAAAGCAGGGGGAGCTGGAGACACAAGGGCTCTTCAGAAAAGACTACTAGTCCGCTAGGGCTCGCCCTCTGGGTATTTCCTTTTGGGACGACCCAGGGTGCAGTTGAGTAAGACCTTTGGGAACACTGGGAACCAGACACCAGGTTTCGGGAAAACACACAGTCCTGTCCTCAGACTTCAGGTACCTGCCCAAACACCCAGGCCCACAGCCAAAGGCGCCAGACGCACCAGGGGGCGCGCGAACCACCACCGCGACAGCACAGGTGGGTCAGCCCCGGGCTGGCTGCCGGTACCCGCGGGGACCACGCTGCCCGCGGAACAAGACAGTGACACACACGCGCGCACACGCACACCGTCTTACCCAGAGGGTGGCAGCTCCCGACGACCAGCGCGACCGCAGGCGCGGCCAGCAGCGCGGCCAGCAGCGCACAGCCGACGGCCAGCATGTTCGGCTCCGCAGCCGGGGCGGGGCGGGAGGGCGGCGGGCGGCAGAGGGCAGTGGCCGGCGGCCCGGCGCTCAGTTCGCTCTGACCCCGCGCTCAGCTCGCTCTGAGAGCGCTGGGCCCCGAGCGGCTCAGCTCGGCGACGGCGCGACTTCCCACTCGCACGTGACGCGGAGCCGCGGGCCGCCCTGGCAACCGCGAAACGTTTGAGGAACCGGTGCCGAAGCGCCTCTTGGCAGCCCCGGCTCGCGGTTACGAAAGCTGGATGGCGCAACCGCGCAGCGCGGCGGGCCACCGGAGGGGCGGCTTCCTGCAGCCTGGCCACACCTGGGCCGAGGCGCGGGGGACCCTCACCCGGCCCCTCCCGGGCTCGCCACGCGGGGCGAAGGGGAAGGACCCCACCGCCGCCCCCGCCGGGGGGAGGGGCTCTGGTTTTGGCCTTTGCTTTCCTGAGTGCGATCGCGGAGGGAAGTCCAGTGGCTCTGGCTGTTGAACAGCGCAGGGCGAATCCCGGGTCCTTACACACACCATCCGGAGAGTCCGGAAGCACGCCGGTGTCGGCGTCGACCCCAGAGGCTGTGATTTAATTGCTCTGAGCGAAGACTTAGGCATCCGAAACCTGACAGAGGAAAAGGCTTCCTTTGGCCTCCCAGCCCAGCGGCCCTTTGAAGGCTGCAGCAGAGGCAACAAAAAACAGTGAGCTTTTGGGTCTGGAACAAGGGGATGTGGATGCCATTCCGAATCCGGGAGTCTCGGTTTTCCCACCTGTTAGAAATTTCTTTTTTCTTTCTTTCTTTCTTTCTTTCTTTCTTTCTTTCTTTCTTTTTTTTTTTTTTTTTTTGGTTTTTCGAGACAGGGTTTCTCTTGTGCTCACTTCTGCAACACATATACTAAAATTGGAACGAGACAGGGTTTCTATGTGTAGCCTTGGCTGTCCTGGACTTCCTTTGTAGACCAGGCTGGCCTCGAATTCACAGAGGTCCTCTGGGATTGTGAGCGTGCACCACTGTGCCCGCCTAGAGATTTTTTTTTTTTTTTTTTTTTTTTTAAAGCTCATGATGAAGATTACTGGGAACGCCATCTAAGTACCCGGACCCCAAGTACTCAACGAGGAATCGGGCCCTGACTGTCCTCATGACTTGACTGGACGCAAAGGAAAAGGCACTTGGTATTTACCAGAACACACCAAGGTTCCCCAGAAAGCCTGAAGCTGCAGCGCAGCTTCACACACAAATGCGGAGGAAAAGGAAAACACTAAAAATAAGATTTAGAGGAGGGGCCCTGGGCCTGCATGTTATAACGTGCTCTTCCATGTTGGGGCTTCAGACTGATTAGCATCCATGAGGCAACTGGAACGGGTGTGTTCTGGCTGAACCTCTAAATAAGACATGGCCTCATTTAGGCAACAACATTGAACATGCAGGCCTCAGACCGAGGCATCCATTTCTCCCTGTGTGAACCACCCATAAGCAATGGCAGAAACTAAGCTGTGCCCAGCACAATGGGACTGGTTCGAATGGCACTTGCTTCAGTCATGCCCATAGACAGGGAAAGAAAGGCATGCTTGCCCCCCTCGCCCTGTTGTGGCGCAGGCACTTGGGAAGCAGAGGCAGGTGGATATCTGTGAGTTTGAGGCCAGCCTGGTCTACCTGGTCTACACAACAAATGCCTGAACATAGAGAGACACTGTCAAAAAAAAAAAAAAAAAAAAAAAAAAAAAGGAAAGGAAGGAAGGAAGGAAAAGAAAAGAAAAGAAGCTATTCTTTTCTCCTATTTCAAATGGGGTGTGCCTATAATCCCAGCACTCAGGGAGAGAGAGGCAAGAATAGTGAGACTCGCCTAACTCTTATTTAATTTCCAGCAGACTCCCCTTGTGGTGGCTTCTTCCTTTCTGTGGTGCTTGGAGACCTGAAAATAATTGCAGAGAGGCAAGCTGCCGGCCTGAAACAGGAAGACTGCAGCAGGCTGCCCGCTCAGATAGAGTTTAATAAAGAATGTTGAAGGCAAGAGCAGGCATCTCAGGCACGGCCTCGCAACTGTACCCAACTGGCTTCCCCCAGCTTTGACCCTGCATGGGGTGGAAGGGGTGTGGGCAGGGGGGTTGGGTGGGGGTTCTACAGTCAGACGGGTCTAATCCCCATCCCAGATCCACGGCTTGCTCGCTGTAGCATTTGGGCAAGTTATATTTAATCGCTCTGAATCTTATTTACTGATTTGTAAATTAAGATTTTACAATATACAAATTATTAGTGTTGTGTTTCAAGGCCAGGCATGATGGCGTCTGCCTTCAATCCCAACACTTAGGAGGCAGAGGCAGGCAGATCTCGGTGAGTTCAAGGCCAGCCTGATCTATATTTGAGTTCCAGGTCATCCAAAGGTACATAGAGAGACCATCTTTACTTTTCCACCCTTTCCTGTATCAAAGCCTTGCATGAACTTAAGTTTCTCCGATGTTCATGGTGTCTCATCTCCATGCCTTGTTCAAACCAGGCGTTCCCTTACTTTGTCCTACACCCTACTCAGCCTTCACACTGCTTCTGACAGGCAAGGTGTTGGATGCTTCTAATCTTAGCACTCAAGAGGCTGGGGCCGGGGTGGGGGAGCGGCATGTCTCCTAAGACGGCTCAGAGGTTAAGAGCACTGGCTGTTTTCCAAAGGTCCTGAGTTCAATTTCCAGCAACCATATGAGGGCTTATAACCATCTATAATCTGGTGCCCTCTTCTGGCGTTCAGGCATGCATGTAGGCAGAACACTGTTTAAATAATAAATAAATAAACATGGCAAGGTCAAGGCCAAGCTGGGCAAGACCCTATTTAAAAAAAAAAAAAAAAAAAAGCCAAGCTATCCAAGTTTGAGGCCAGCCTCATCTACATGACAAGTTCAAAACAAAAATAAAAGTAAAACTAAAAGAGCCAAGTGTGTACTTGGCTGTCTTCTCCAGAAAACCAAATGGTCCCTTCCCTTGATTCTTAGAAGCCCTTTCACAGGAAAACCCAAGCGTCAGATCCCTGTGCTCCTCCCAAACCCCCTCAGACTTTGTTTATCACCTTTTCACTCTGACAAATTCATCTTTGCAACATTCTGTTGAATGGGGCCTAAGACTGAAGGTCTGTGTCTTAGGTAAGAAAAGAAGATTCCTCAGGGCCCTGAGAGTCTTTTACCTTCGAGGCTGCCTGAACTCTGCACTTAGTGGAAGTTCAGTTTGTGAGCTGACATTCCAGGTTGTTATGACAAACACTGATAAGGAAGGAAGAAGACAGACCTGTGTATGTCAGCCTTGCTGACAACTCCACAACCCCCAGCCTCCCACCCCAATCACACACGCCTGCTGCCAGTCCCAGGAGTTAGCAGCTCCTCCTGGGTGGCTGCCAACCCCAGGAAGAGACCCTCCCATCGGTGCAGTGGTGCGTCAGGTAAATCTCAACCCTGGAGTGGAGACATCTGGCCTCCGGGAAGCAGGAATGAGTGTCAGGTGAGACCAGAGAGCCCTGTGCGGGGAATTCACACAAGCCACCTTGACTGTAGCAGAGAGACACAGGACTCTGAATCTCAACCAGGGCATCAAGAACACAACCGCCTCTGAAGCCCTCAGCCCTGAGAGCTGGGAAGCACCGTCAAAACCCCAGATAGGCCAAGAGGGGGGAAGTAATTTAGTCAAGACTCCACAGCCTCTGTCAACTCTGAGGTCTGGCTCAGGACTCTCACTGAGGGAGGTCTCAGTAGACCCAGGACTGACTTCAGGACACCTGGCTACCCCATCACAGCAGGCCCTGGAGAACTGCACAGCTCTAAAAAACCAAAAATAAAAGATATAAGATTGCTTTGAGTCCACCCCAAAGGGAATTTTGTAGCCATGGGCTTTGCTCCTCTTGCTTGTTAGACAAGGAGAGTGAGACCTCCAGAGGTGAGCTGTTTGCTAAAGATGGCAAACAGTGTGGACAACAGATCTGCGATCCTGGCTATCCCTGTTGCAGGTGAGCGTGTTTTACATGAAGGTGTTTTGCTTTTTTTTGTTTTGTTGTTTCTTTGTTTGGGGGACAGTTTTTTGTTGTGTTGTTTTGTTTTCATGTCACTGAGGCTGGCCTTGAGATTTTCTTGATCCTCCTGCCTCCAGTTCCCCAGAATACACCACCACACCCTACCCAATCAGGTTTTTGTTTTTTAAATAAATCTCCTCCCAAGACCCACCTCCAGGCCGGGTCTGAGCTCTGCTAAGAGCTCCCACTGAAGTCTAGGCCTGGTCCTACTCCCCGAAAGCAACGCTGTAGTCTCTGCTCAGCTGCAGGTCTGTAGCAGGGACCACATGGTTCTGAGGAAGAGGTAAAGTTAGGGTGACCGGCAGATCTGCCCCCTGGCCTCTGGCTCTGCAGTTTGGAGCACACCCCTGCACAGGAGGCTCAGCTTCTCTGAGGCTTCTTCTTCGGAGGGGGGCACATGGGCATCCATTGAGCAGCACCCCACCAACACAGCTCAGTGCCCACCTCAGAGACACAAGCTCACAACAGAGGCTTGCAGTGTCCTCAGCACTGTCCACCCCAGAGATGGGACTGATAACAGTTGTCAAAAAGAAGTTATAAGGCCCACTGCCCCTTAATCCCCGTGGAATGTTATGTTGCTATAAGGGCCCTCCTATCATGCTTCCAGAATGTTATGTTTTCATCATTTTATTTTGTTTGTTTGAGACAGGGTCTCACTGCCTGGACTATCAGAGTTTTATATCTGCAGAGAAGCATCACAACTAAAATTAAATGTAGATGTCCTGGGCTGGTTCTGGCACTAAAGTGCTTACCTGTCCAGCTTGAGGACCAGAGTTAGAGCCCCAAACTCATAAAGTGCTATATTCTGGCTACACAGTGAGATCCTGCCTACACATGCAAACAGCAGACATGGTTGCTCACACCTGTAACCTAGCCCTGGATAGGCAGAAACAGCCTGCTAGTCAGTGAGCTCTGGCTTCAATGAGAGACAGTGTCTCAAAACATAAGGTGAGGAGCTGGTGGCACTCACCTTTAATCCCAGCACTCAGAAGGCAGTCGCTAAGTTCAAAGCCAGGCTGGTCTACAGACTGAGTTCCAGGACAGCCAGGACTGCAGAGAAACCGTTTCAAAAAAACAAAATAATAATAATAAATAAGGTGTAGGGCTAGAGAGATGAGTCAGTTCTTGAGATGTGTAAGTTCTTGAAGAGGAGCTGAGAGTTTGTTTCCTAGCATTCACATGGGCTTTGTCCCACAGCTGCTTATAACTCCAGAGCCAGGGGACACAACCACCTCCAATGGAACCAGGACTCTGAGGGCATCAGGCATGTGGAACACAAACATACATGCAGGCAAAACACTCATACACATAAACTAAAAATAAAGCCTATGGGAGGCAAGCCAGGACTACGAAGGGAGACCCTGCCTCAAAATAAACATGAGAGAGAGAGTAGTGCTGTACTTGTGTAATCGAAGCACTTGGGAGTAAAGGTAGGAGGGTCAAAATGTTGTAGGGTATTCACCAGAGAAGACTGCTTGGACACAGATTTAAGCTGATAGGCGTCTTTATGAGCTGGCGGCAACAACACTGATTGTGTTGGGATCCTGAGCCTTTCCCAGGGCAAGGCTTTAACACAAAAACCATGTTCCTGGTCGACGTACCTCCCTTAGCAAGAACAGTTAGCCAAAATCAGCACCACAGAAGCTAAAAAGCAAGGTCAGTACATTTAGAGACTTTCTCAGAACTATATGAACTTTGATGGATTAGGTCTTTGTTTTAGTTTGGGTGGATGGTGATGTCTATATGCTGAGTTTTACAGCCTGAATGTACCCACGGAGTCACTTATGCTAAGATCTGTCTTCATCTACAGAGTGATTTCAAGGCCAGGGTGAGATGAGACCATGTTTCAAAAAAAATTATAAAAAAAAATGAAATGAAAAGGGGGGCAAGGGGAAAACAATTTTTAGTATAAAAAAATATATAATTCTTAGTAACCAGACTACCTTTGCTAACATTTCAACTCTGCCACTTACTAGTGCTTCTTTAAAAATGACTTAACTTCTTGGCACCTCATCTTTAAGGAGGGAAATATTGAGCAGGGCATAGTAGTACACATTGTTTAGTTTTGGTTTGGCTTTTTGTATGTTTTGGGGTTTTTGTTTGTTTGGTTTGGTTTTCTGTTTCTCCTTTGAGACAAGGTCTCTCTGTGTAGTCCTAATTGTCCTGGTACTCACTCTGCAGACCAGACTGGCCTCAAACTCACTGAGATCTGTCTATCTCTGCCTCCCCAGGGCTGGGATTAAAGGTGTGCACCACCACCACCTAGAACAATTTTAATGATCTATTTATTTTTATTTTATGTTGATTGGTGTTTGCATTTATGTGTGTGTGAGGGTGTAAGATCCCCTGGAACTGAAGTTATATGCAGGTGTGAGCTCTAATATGGGTACTAGGAATTGAACCCAGGTCCTCTAGAAAAGTTCCAGTGCCCTTAACCACTGAGCCATCTCTCCAGCCCTTGGTGCATATCTTTAATGCACCAAGGGCTGGAGTAACCTGGAGTCATTTGCATTCATATATCTACACACACATAATTAAAATGATAAAAATAAATCTTAAAAAATAATAAACTCACTCAATACAAAATGCTGATAATGCTCGTGTGTGCTAATCCCTGTGTGTTCATTAACTGCAAAGGAGTGAAGTTTTCCACACCTACTCTTTCATACAGAGGAATCTGTTCAAACTTAAGTTTCCGTGCATTTCATCAACTGCAAAAATAAACATGTTGACAAGGAACTGGGCGCTTCCACTGGCTGCTTGTTTTTTGTTGGCCTCAGTTGGCAGTGCCAGAGCTGAGTTCCCAGCTCCCTCCTTCACTGCCATCTTCTCTCTCCTGGAGAGTTCTTCCTGTACCTTCCAGGAGAGGCTGCCTTATACTGTGGCCCATGAGAATAAGGACTGACAATAATCACAGCCCTGTTGCTGCTCATCAGCGGTTGCTCAGCAGTCCTGGTACCTCTGTAGCCTGGGCCTGAGCCCTGACTGAGTTCCAGCCCTGCTCTGCTGAGGACTTCACATACCTCACAAACTCACTAAGCCTCACTTTCCTGTCTGCAAAGGGAGATAGTAAGAGTACTTCCCTACCTAGGCTTGTTGTAAGGAGTTGTTGGGAACAAACTTAAGAAATGTATTCTAAGTACTACCGTTTCCTTTTCAGACTCCATTTAATCATAGGAAGAAACTCAGTTCAAGGTCCCAGTCCCTATGGGAGCTGAGGACTTTCCAATAGTTGAACAGCTTCTGTTGTTTAAAAACAAAACAGTTGTCTGAGTCCAGACATCTCAAGAACAACGTCCCCATCTTTCTGGCAGCATCAAACTAAGTTCATGTTCCCAGGCCCAGGGACCAGCTCCTTTCTTGATTGATGGAAACTCCCCTGCTCAAGCCCTTATGTCAAAATATGGCTGGACAAGGCTACAGCCCACCCCGTTCTCCCTCACTTTATGGTTTCATCCTTTAAATGTGCTGTTCAATGTCCTCCCAAGTCTGTTCTGCAACCCTGATCAATCAGTAATGGCTTGGTTACAGTAAATTATTGTCATCTACATTGATCTGGTGTTTGAGTAATTTAAGCAGAGCCCACAACAGGGCTATACAGGAAGATCTTGTCTCAAACAAAAACAGAACAAAAAAGCCATGAGAAACAAGTGCTCTTAACCTCGGAGGCATTTCCCCAACTTCCACTCCTAAGCATTTTAAAATAGTTCTC